>NW_026058823.1:0-14303 GCF_023721935.1 Panthera uncia
TCTTCAAAATGACTTTGGCTATTCGGGGCCTTTTGTGGTTCCATATGGATTTTAGGATTGCTTGTTCTAGTTTCGAGAAGAATGCTGGTGCAATTTTGATTGGGATTGCATTGAATGTGTAGATGGCTTTGGGTAGTATTGACATTTTGACAATATTCTTACAATCATGAGCACGGAATGTTTTTTCCATTTCTTTATATCTTCTTCAATTTCCTTCATAAGCTTTCTATATTTTTCAGCATACAGACCTTGTACATCTTTGGTTAGGTTTATTCCTAGGTATTTTATGCTTCTTGTGCAATTATGAATGGGATCACTTTCTTTATTTGTCTTTCTGTTGCTTCATTGTTAGTGTATAAGACTGCAACTGATTTCTGTACATTGATTTTGTGTCCTGCAACTTTGCTAAATTCATGTATCAGTTCTAGCAGACTTCTGGTGGAGTCTATTGGATTTTCCATGTATAATATGTCATCTGCAAAAAGTGAAAGCTTGACTTCATCTTTGCCAATTTTGATGCCTTTGATTTCCTTTTGTTGTCTGATTGCTGATGCTAGAACTTCCAACACTATGTTAAACAACAGCGGTGAGAGTGGACATCCCTGTCATGTTCCTGATCTCAGGGAAAAAGCTCTCAGTTTTTCCCCATTGAGGATGATGTTAGCTGTGGGCTTTTCATAAATGGCTTTTATGATCTTTAAGTATGTTCCTCCTATCCCGACTTTCTCGAGGGTTTTTATTAAGAAATGTTGCTGAATTTTGTCAAATGCCTTTTCTGCATCGATTGACAGGATCATATGGTACTTATCTTTTCTTTTATTAATATAATGTATCACATTGATTGCTTTGCAAATGTTGAACCAGCCCTTTAGCCCAGGAATGAATCCCACTTGATCATGGTGAATAATTCTTTTTATATGCCGTTGAATTCGATTTGCTAGTATCTTATTGAGAATTTTTGCATCCATATTCATCAGGGATATTGGCCTGTAGTTCTCTTTTTTTACTGGGTCTCTGTCTGGTTTAGGAACCAAAGTAATACTGGCTTCATAAAATGAGTCTGGAAGTTTTCCTTCCCTTTCTATTTTTTGGAATAGCTTGAGAAGGATAGGTATTATCTCTGCTTTAAACATCTGGTAGAACTCCCCTGGGAAGCCATCTGGTCCTGGACTCTTATTTGTTGGGAGATTTTTGATAACCGATTCAATTTCTTCGCTGGTTATGGGTCTGTTCAAGCTTTCTATTTCCTCCTGATTGAGTTTTGGAAGCGTGTGGGTGTTAAGGAATTTGTCCATTTCTTCCAGGTTGTCCAGTTTGTTGGCATATAATTTTTCATAGTATTCCCTGATAATTGCTTGTATCTCTGAGGGATTGGTTGTAATCGTTCCATTTTCATT
Source organism: Panthera uncia (assembly GCF_023721935.1). Lineage (NCBI taxonomy): Eukaryota > Metazoa > Chordata > Mammalia > Carnivora > Felidae > Panthera > Panthera uncia. The sequence continues at coordinate 1,398 of NW_026058823.1, forward strand.
CATGATTTTATCTATTTGGGTCATCTCCCTTTTCTTTTTGAGAAGCCTGGCTAGAGGTTTATCAATTTTGTTTATTTTTTCAAAAAACTAACTCTTGGTTTCGTTGATCTGCTCTACAGTTTTATTAGATTCTATATTGTTTATTTCTGCTCTGATCTTTATTATTTCTTTTCTTCTGCTGGCTTTAGGCTGCCTTTGCTGTTCTGCTTCTATTTCCTTTAGGTGTGCTGTTAGATTTTGTATTTGGGATTTTTCTTGTTTCTTGAGATAGGCCTGGATTGCATTGTATTCTCCCCTCAGGACTGTCTTGGCTGTATCCCAAAGCGTTTGGATTTTTGTATTTTCATTTTCCTTTGTTTCCATATATTTTTTAATTTCTTCTCTAATTGCCTGGTTGACCCATTCATTCTTTAGTAGGGTGTTCTTTAACCTCCATGCTTTTGGAGGTTTTCCAGACTTTTTTCTGTGGTTGATTTCAAGCTTCATAGCATTGTGGTCTGAAAGTATGCAAGGTATAATTTCAATTCTTGTATACTTATGAAGGGCTGTTTTATGACCCAGTATGTGATCTATCTTGGAGAATGTTCCATGTGCACTCGAGAAGAAAGTATATTCTGTTGCTTTGGGATGCAGAGTTCTAAATATATCTGTCAAGTCCATCTGATCCAATGTATCCTTCAGGGCCCTTGTTTCTTTATTGACCGTGTATCTAGATGATCTATCCATTTCTGTAAGTGGAGTGTTAAAGTTCCCTGCAATGACCACATTCTTATCAATAAGGTTGCTTATGTTTGTGAGTAATTGTTTTATATATTTGGGGGGTCCTGTATTCGGCGCATAGACATTTATAATTGTTAGCTCTTCCTGATGGATAGACCCTGTGATTATTATATAATGCCCTTCTTCATCTCTTGTTACAGCCTGTAATCTAAAGTCTAGTTTGTCTGATATAAGTATGGCTACTCCAGCTTTCTTTTGACTTCCAGTGGCATGATAAATAGTTCTGCATCCCCTCACTCTCAATCTGAAGGTGTCCTCAGGTCTAAAATGAGTCTCTTGTAGACAGCAAATAGATAGGTCTTGTTTTTTTATCCATTCTGATACCCTATGTCTTTTGGTTGGTGCATTTAGTCCATTTACATTCAGTGTTATTATAGAAAGATATGGGTTTAGAGTCATTGTGATGTCCGTAGGTTTCATGCTTGTAGCAGTGTCTGGTACTTTGTCTCACAGGATCCCCCTTAGGATCTCTTGTAGGGCTGGTTTAGTGGTGACAAATTCCTTCAGTTTTTGTTTGTTTGGGAAGACCTTTATCTCTCCTTCTATTCTAAATGACAGACTTGCTGGGTAAGGATTCTCGGCTGCATTTTTTTTCTGTTCATCACATTGAAGATCTCCTGCCATTCCTTTCTGGCCTGCCAAGTTTCAGTAGAGAGATTGGTCACGAGTCTTATAGGTCTCCCTTTTTATGTTTATCTCTAGCTGCTTTCAGAATTTTCTCTTTATCCTTGTATTTTGCCAGTTTCACTATGATATGTCATCATGCAGAAGATCGATTCTAGTTACGTCTGAAGGGAGTTCTCTGTGCCTCTTGGATTTCAATGCCTTTTTCCTTCCCCAGATCCAGGAAGTTCTCAGTTATTATATCTTCAAGTACACCTTCAGCACCTTTCCCTCTCTCTTCCTCCTCTGGAATACCAACTGGAAATTAATACATTTTGAAACAACCCATGGTACAAGAAAGAAAACAGGAAAATTGAGAAAATATCTTACACCGAATTAAAATGACAGCAAAACATAAAATTTAGGATACCATTTTTGCAGGATGCAAATTTAATATATAAAAATTAATTATATTCTATATTCTAGCAAAGAACAATTGGAAAATAAAATTTTTAAAGTTTCCATTTAAAGCGGCATCAGCAAACAAGAAACAGGGATTCATTTTATAAAGGATATTTTTGATATGTATCCTGAAAACTACAAAACAGTGTTGAGAGAAATTAAAGACTTACATAAATGTTCATGAATCAGAAGATTAAATATGTTAAGATGTTCTCCTCTTTAAAATGTAGGTGCAGGGGGCGTGTGAGTGGCTTAGTCGGTTGAGTGTCCCCCAACTTGTGCTCAGGTCATGATCTCATGGTTTGTGGGTTCCAGCCTGCTTTGGGCTCTGTGCTGACAGCTCGGAGCCTGGCACCTATTTCGGATTCTGTGTCTCCTCCTCTCCCTGTCCCTCCCCTGCTCTTCCTCTGTCTCTGAATAATAAATAAATGTTAAAAAAAAAATTCAGGTTCACCACAATGCCAATTACAATGCCTATAGTCCCTTTTTTTTTTTTTTTTGAAATTTAGCTGCTTCTGAAACTTACATGAAAATATAAGGAAAAAATATAAGGGAATCAGAATATTCTAAATCATTTCTAAAATGAAAAACAAGGTTGGAAGACATGGATTACCTGATTTTAAGGATTTATATAGTTGTGGTAATCAAGACACTGTAGAGTTAGCATAAGAATAAACAAACAAACAAACAAAAACAGAATAGAAATGTCAATGTCCTGTCACTGTTCTCCTGAACTCTGCCTCTGTTTTTGAGTTAGCAGGAGAAAGAATTCAGAGCCAAACTCTCCAGTGAGTAAGAGTTTAAGAGCAATTAAAGGGAAAGTGCACTCTCAAGGTGGGACAGTGGGCAAGCCCGGAGGTGGCAGGTTGTTTTTTTCTCTTTCTGTTTACAAGGGTTCTGGTTCGCAGGTAGAGCTGTCTCTGGGGTTGCCTCCCATCATAAGGGTCTCCTCCTACCGGTCCAGAGGGCAAGTTTTTGGTCCTTTATGGTCCTTACTGGAACTGTCATAGCAGCTATCCCTTGCAAGGGGGCTCAAAACTGCAAGGTGACTGTATTATAATGAAGCTATATAGGTTACTATAGGGCAGCGGTTATGGGGAAGAACACACACTTGAGCCCCATGGCTTTTCCTTGCTGTTTGAAACTTGGTTTCTGCTGTTCTTTTTTCTTTTTTCTTTTTTTTAGTGTTTTTTCTTTTTTTTTTTTAAAGAGAGAGAGTGAGCAGAGGAGGGGCAAAGAGTGAGGGAGACACAAAATCTGAAGCAAGCTCCACGTTGTCAGCACAGAGCCTGATGCTGGCCTCAAACTCAAGAGCTGTGAGATCATGACCTGAGCCAAAGTCAGATGCTTAACTGACTGAGTCATCCAGGTGCCCTTGTCATTTTTAACAGTCAGAAAACACTTGTTTCCTGCTCATGTCTGGTTAACTGTCGACTCTATCAAAAACAGAATAGGAAGTCCAGGAATGGATACACACATTTAAAAAGTACCTCAATTCTTACCTTAAACTATACTCAAAAAATTAATTGGAAATGTATCAAAGACTTAAACATGAAATTTAAAATTATAAAATTTCCCAAAGGAAGCATATGACAGAAATAATAAAATCTTTTAGTCTTGACATAGAAGATCTGTCAGGATGCAAAAAGTATGAATTCTGAAAAAAAAAAGGTGATAATTGTACTAGTTTGAAATTTAAAAATTTTGCTCATCAAAAAAATAACCTTGAGAAAATGAATAGGCATGACACTGAAGACTAGAATGAAATTGTATGTGTGTATAGATCTGTATGTGTATGTGTGTGTCTATTCAACCCTTTATAAGACAACCCAACTAAAAATGGGCAGGGCACCTGGGTGGTTCAGTCAGTTGAGTGTCCGACTTAGGCTCATGTCATGATTTCTCAGTTCTCCAGTTCAAGCTCCGCAGTGAGCTCCATGCTCACAGCTCATAGCCTGGAGCCTGCTTCGCATTCTGTGTCTCCTTATCTCTTTGCTCTTCCCCTGTTTGTGCTCTCTCTCTCAAAAATAAATAAACATTAAAAAAAACTTTAAAATAAAAGCGGGCAGGGGCGCCTGGGTGGCGCAGTCGGTTGAGCGTCCTACTTCAGCCAGGTCACGATCTCGCGGTCTGTGAGTTCAAGCCCCGTGTCAGGCTCTGGGCTGATGGCTCGGAGCCTGGAGCCTGTTTCCGATTCTGTGTCTCCCTCTCTCTCTGCCCCTCCCCCGTTCATGCTCTGTCTCTCTCTGTCCCAAAAATAAATAAAAAACGTTGAAAAAAAAAATTAAAATAAAAGTGGGAAAAATATTTGACTAGACCATTCACATATTGGGGTATACAAATGGCTAATACACACATGTAAATATGCTCACTATAATTTACCATTAGGGAAATGCAAAGTAAATAAATCTTCAGTACCATATGACTACACACCCTTTAGAATGATCGAAATTAGAAATACTGATACTAATAAATGTTGGAAGGGGTATGGACCAACTGGAATGCTTATACATTGTTTTGAAAAATGCCAAATGAAACAATCACATGAGAAAACATTCTGGAAAATTGTTTTAATATGAAATTTATTGTCAAATTGGCGTCCATACAACACCCAGTGCTCATCCCAATAGGTGCCCTCCTCAGTGCCCATCACCCACTTCTTGAAATTCTTAAGACAGTTAAATAAATGTACTTATTTACCATAAACCCTAGTCATTCCACTTGTAGGGATTTATTCAAAAGAGAGGAAAACATGTAACTATGCAAAATGTGGACACTCTTACTCACAGCAGCATGACTTACAGTAGCCAAAACTAGAAGTAAGTTAAGTGGTTAGCAAGTGTAAGGATAAATGAGTTCCACTTGATGGAAATACTACTGAATAATGAAAATGAGCAAGTACGGATACATTCAAAAATGTGGATGAATTTCAAAAATACTGAGTTGAGTGAAAAAAGTCAACATAAAAGTTACATACTGTATATTCCATTCATGTAAAATTTTAGCAAAGATAAATCTAATTGATAGGTAAAAAGAGCATATAAATAGATTTGGGTTCAGAGGCAGGAATGACAGGATTGCCTAGGGAAAGGTACAAGGTAACTTTTTTGGGCGGATGAAAGTGTTTGATGTCTTTATTGTGGTCTTGGTTACAAGACTGTATACATTTGTTGAAACCCATCATATTGTACCCTTAAAATGGGTACATTTTATTTAATATAAATTATACCTTAATAAAGTTGATTAAAAATAAATACATGTAAGTCCTTCTATTGTTTATTTTGTTACCAGTGAATAAGAAAAGAAACATTACAATAAATTTATGTCTAGAGAATAAGCCACACTATGGTGAAAGCATACATTTTTCTTTTAAACTGAGAAAGGCTTTGCCCTTCCAAGAAAAATAAACTCTTTTTGCATCCTTCACATATTTTGCTAATCAACTGAGTTTACCTTAAAATGTAGCTTTAGGGTAGTTTTGGGTTTTTGTTTGTCTGTTGTTTTTGTTTTTTTAGGGGATACTGAATAGTAAAAAAAAAAAGTATATTTTCATGATATGAAGAGATACCAATAACTTAAAATAACTAGATGCAGTTCCTCCTTAGATTTCGATGGGCTTTACAGACCAATTATTTGGTCTTCTTTGTTCATATATTCCTTGAAATCTTGTGGTTAGCCTTTATTTGTACCTCTCACCTGTGATTCAGGTCTCTTTCTTCACCTATCTATGTCACTCAAAAGTTGCCCTTCTACGAAAAGCATCATTTTCCTTTGATGTAACTGTTTTTCCATCCATATTTTAAATATTTTTCTTTGGAAAAACCATCCTTTATCTGTTTTTACTATAAAAATAATGCTTATTACAATTAAGAAATAAAAAAATAATAATAGTTTTCTTCTTCCTGTTTTCCTTGATGAAATAAACACCATTAACAGTTTACTATGTATTTTTTTTCCTATGCCTATAGAAACATAAACACATAATATATTGTCCATTTGGTAGGTTAATAGGCAATCATATGGTATGTAGTATTCTGCGATTTGCTTTTTTATTTAACGATATGAAGTAAACATCTTCCTCACATGTGTTTGTACGTACATGTGTGTGTATAATTGTTTCTCATGGCTACAGAGTATTTAATAGTACCCATGAACCACAATTTATTCAAACATTTGCCCATTAATGAGTATTCACTTTGTTTTGGTCTTCTCTTTTTCAACATACTATGCTGCTTTAGATATCTTTCTACATGTATTTTATACACTTGGGCTTTCATTTCGTTGAGACAGAAATCTAGACCGACCCGAGCTTGGTCCTAAGCACCTTCATTTGTTTGCTCATGGCTTTGAAAAGTCTCTGTGGATAAGGAAATATAGGTTCTTTTTTAAAAAGGCAAATTCTTGGGGCTTACCCACTTCTCATGATTCAGAAATGGAACCTAATACTTGCTCCCTTTAAACAAGCACCCTCCATGCCTTTAAAACAGATATTCATGTGCTCACATTTTACCAAACACTATTAAAAACTAATTATCCTGGGCAGGTCGCACAGTGCTTTTGAGTTTCAATATTGTCCTTTTGTCACACTAGAATGTAAAATCTGGGGCACCTGGCTGGCTCAGCTGGTACCTGTGACGCTTGATCTCATGGTCATGAATCAAGCCTCACATTGGTGTAGAGATTACTAAGAAAATAATAATAAAAATAAACAAACTTTAGAATGTAAAATCTACCAGGGTGAGTAGTTTTTATCTATTCAGTCCACTGATGTAGAACCTAGAACAATGCCTCCCATGTCAAAAACACACAAATATTTGGTAAGTGAAAGAATGAATAAATCTGTGAAATGGAACTAACACCTATCACATAGGCTGGTTTTTAGGTTTCAGTACGATAATGCATCTAACCTTATTGTATACCAAATGCACTCAGTAAAAATGAACTCCTTTTTCCTTTAAAATTTTAGTCACCATGGTATACAAAATGTCAGCTACAATTCAGTGGATGGTGTTATTTGAAACAACAATAATGATAATAAAACAAGAATGAAAATGAACTTGCCAGTTCAATGGCCCAAGCATGATATGCTTTACTTTTTAATTGAAGGGTTATATAGATCAATTCACATTGTGCCCTTTCTTTAGCAAAGAATTCATCAAGATGAGAACATTAACTTATTTCAATAGCTGTGTGAAAATGTGACATGTATTATAGAGGAGTATACTAATGTTGCTTCCTATCATAAATCAAACTCTGAGTGTGTGTGTGTGTGTGTGTGTGTAGAAGCAGAGGGATATTTCTGAAGATGATACATGCATTTAATTTTTAGAATTCACCAGTCAAAATTTAAGGACTGATTCTTCCAGATAAAATAATTTCTAATTGACATTATTTTGGTCTAGGCTGTCAGGACTTCCCTTACCATTGTTTACTATGAAAATGCATTGGTTTAAGATGTAGACAAAAATTTGCAAAATTTGGGGAATACTAGGTTATGATGTAGAACTTCCATTTCTCATTAGGATTAACTATTTATTTATTTATTTATTTTACTTTAGTTTGAGAGAAAGAGAGCATGAGTGGGGGAGGGGCAGAGAGAGAGGGAGAGAGAATCCCAAGCAGGCTTCACACTGTCAGCACAGAGCATGATGGGGGGCTCAATCCCATAAATGCTGAGATCATGACCTGAGCTGAAATCAAGAGTTGGATGCTTAATTGACTAATTTTTTTAACTTGGCATTTAACTTCATACTCTTGGAGTTTCTGTGAAATACTATGTTCATTCAAGAAGTTGTGAATATGATTATTTTGCTGGAAAATTACTGGAATGGTAAGTTTCCAAAATAGAAAATTAAGATGTAGGCTTAAGAGCTTTAGAGATAAGATAAACATGGAATCAGTACACCAAGTATTGTATTGGAAAGAGTAAAAGAAACTCATTACACAATTTTTTGGGGGTCCTTTTTGTTTTGTTTTTGTGGGAAGGTCAAGATAATTGGCATGGTTTACTATAAAAAAATAAAAGATCACATTTATAAAATGTCAGCTATTACTCATTAAAAAATAAAACTAAGGTGGGGATGCCCAGATGGCTCAGTTGGTTAAACATCTGACTCTTGGGGCGCCTCGGTGGCTCATTCGGTTGAGCGGCCAACTTCAGCTCAGGTCATGATCTCTCGGTCCGTGAGTTTGAGCCCCGCGTTGGGCTCTGTGCTGACAGCTCGGAGCCTGGAACCTGTTTCAGATTCTGTGTCTCCCTCTCTCTGACCCTCCCCTGTTCATGCTCTGTCTCTTCCTGTCTCAAAAATAAATAAAACGTTAAAAAAAATTAAAAAAAAAATCTGACTCTTGATTTCAGCTCAGGTAATGATCTCAGTTTGTGGGTTTGAGCCCCATACTGTTGAGCCTGTTTGGGATTCTCTGTCTCCCTCTCTCTGCCCCTCCCGTGCTTGCTATCTTTTTCTCTCAAAGTAAGTAAATAAACTTAAAAAAAAAAAAAGACTAAGGTGACTTTTTTTACACATGAGTGTAATGTTAAGATCATGTCTTTACTGTGAGTTAAAATGGAATATTATAGAACATCCTTATTAGGCAGACTAGTTAACTGAGTCATTCAGGTGATTGAGGGAGTCTTTTGCAAAGGTATGACATGTAGGGAGCTTCCATCATGATTTGTGATTGGATGTGATTTCATTGAGTTAATGTTGGTTAATGTAACAATCTAAGATAAGAAAAGGAACAGCATTTTTGCTCCTGAGGGGACTATATCCCATTACCATATGTTTCAAGTCAGAGGTGACAGGAAAATTGATGTGGGGAGAAAGTACATAACTTGCCCAAGGTAGCTTTTGTGAAACATAGCCAGAACAAAAATGTCCTTGACATAATAACAAAATAAAAATCCTCAAGATTCTTGACTCTTACTAGATTTATAAATGAAACTGGCAGCCATAGAACACATTATTTCTTTGGTGGAGAACATTACATTAATCAGCTAGATGTGGTTTCCTGGACAGTCTCCCATGGGAATGGTTGGGCTCCCCTGGGTTTGATCTGACTCCGTAGATGGCAGCTGCTAGTTCACAGAAGCAGGGCTGCCTTAGACCTTTGTGGTATCCACCTGCCCTAATGACGTTGCCTCCTTTCAAATCCATTTCTATCAGGCTGTGTAGATTTGTAATACTTGTTCTGCGCTTGTTGTAGGCATTGATTATTTTTCCCTTTGGCATTAATTGTTACTGTTAGATGAGAATGCAATGTATAGTTTGAAACTGTTACATATGGGAGCAAATTTGACTTCTTCCTTTCAATGCCAAAATGAGTTTCCACACCCATGACAGGCCAAGCCTATCAATATCCTTTGTGCACACAGGCACACAGATTGTCCTCTGGGCTCTGTTGCAGCTTCTCAGAATCTTCTAACTTTATCTTACTTACCACTACTATGGAATCTGTACACTTAGCTTGAACATAGTTGAATTGGGTTAAGCAGAGTGGGTGGGAACTTGATCCACATAAATTGATGATGTTACCAGCTGAGACAGTATTTTGAACAAAGGCTCAGAGATGGGCCTAAGTGTCATGACTTACAGATAGTGGTGGAGAACAATGAAATCATCCTGGTTAAAGCAAACAATGTATAAAAAATGGACTTCCAACCAAGGAGTGCCAGAAATCTGCCATCATTGAATTGTAGGCAAAGAGTTTCAATATGGAGTTGCAGGTGGTCTCTCAGGATGGAATGGAAATGAAACATAACATGTGGAGACAAGTGTAGTACTATTATCACATTCTAAGCTAGAAGTAATGAGGATGGGACTTAAGAAAAAGCTAACTTTAAAGCCACTAATAAAACGAAAAAACAATAGTTCATATATTACCAAAGTCATAATCAACATGTACCATGTACTCCATTGTACTTATTGGATATCAATACAGATATCAAATATCAATAAGACAGTTATTTTGATTTGGAGATTAAACACCAACATGATAAATGAGCTGTTATTGGGGAAATGGCTAGTCCACGGGAGATGGATTATCATACCCTATGCAAACCACACACACGGCAGCCTACATGTGACTTTGAAGAAGGAAGGAAGGAAGGAAGGAAGGCAAGTTTTTCTTTATTTCCCTACTTGTTCCTTCATTCCAGCTCAACTTCAGATGCCAAAGATCTCCTTAGCTCTCAGATTTCTCACTCTGATGAGAGCAATCATCCTGAAGGACTATAGGTCACACACTTGGAATCAAAATGTTACTAAATTGGTAGCGGGGGATTTGAATGAACTAGACTTGGCTAAAGACCATGGATATAATAAAGAGATAAAGCTTGAAACATATGACTCATATTAGAGCTTTGTATAACTGGCTGTCAAATAGTCTTCGGACATTTTTCAGAGAGAGGACATTTGTCAGGTCACCTCTGGATGCTGTAGTTAGACAAGGGCAAGTGTGAATCTCTGGGGCTTTCTGAGTCCTATCCTCTGTGCAGATGTAGGTAAGCAGAGTTTCTGGTTTGTTCATTTGCTATTTGTTTGCCCATACATTTAAGAAGCTTTGAACTTTCATGCCTTCAGGATTGAGAAATAAAGGTTTCTTTGTGGAAATAGACAAGTAACAGATGCATAGGACACGAAGGGGACATCCGTGTGTCAGATGGGAAGGGAGGTGCAAAGAGGGATACATGCTTATTAAAATGTGACCTCTGTACTTAAGTTAAAGGAAGGCCTGGAGCAGTTTAGCCAAATGAGAAAAGGATGAAGGCAAGGGCATTCTAGGCTGAGGACAGAGCTTGACGTCAATTCCTACTTGGACATTTTGTTTTATCACTTCAGAGAGATGTTTACTTTATCATCAGTACATTTGAAAGGCATTTTGTTCCCTGAAAGCTTTCTTTTTCTTTCATTCAAAAATAGGTGAGTTGTGACTTCAGGAGACGGCTGACAGTGCCAGAAACTGCCTGAAGGAGAAAAACTCCTTGAAACACTTCGTGTGACTATACCCTCCAGGAAACTGGAGAAATTGGTGAATCTGAAGCATCATTAGGTTCATTAATAGTGATGGAGGACTTTCTTGAAGGGTGAGGAAGGGCTTACAGAGTGCCTTCTGGGGATCTCTTAAATCAGCCTTGTTTTATAGGTTTGAAAAGAGACAGTGTTTGTTTGGTGAGGATAAGTGGCATTCCTCACCCAGCAGGAGGCACACATGGTGACAGAGTTGGCTGTCCAGTGAGAAGTACAGGTGATTCTATCTTCTAAACAAAGTATCTTCACTAGGCAATCAGAGTCAGAAAAGGTAATCCTCGATTAAAAAAAAAAAAAAGACATCTGTCTTAGGACTTCATATGCTTTTCCTTGCATAGTGTCAAATTTCAGGATAACTTATCCTCTAAGTCATAATTATATGTGGAAAAATATATCAGAGCCACACACTGACTGGCATTCAGAGCCATTAAAAAAAGGCTTAATATTTCCAATCTGAGGATATGGGTATGTCTGTAATTTTTAATGCATAACTTATTAGCTGATGAGCTAATAACTAATAACTTTATTAGCTGTTAAAGTTTTGTTAAACCTTGTCCATGTTTGTTCAGCAGTAGAAGACACAGCAAAACGTTGACAGCGAGTGTCTGTCTACATGATATTAAATGAAAAGCCATCTTCGAAGTGCTGTGTGGTATTTTTTCCCTGAGATGACCTTTAATGGGTGCCCTTTAGAAGTTGTAGGTCTGGGAGATTCTAGGGGAAGATGGCTGCGTAGGAGGACGCGGGGCTCACAACGCGTCCTGCCGATCACTTAGATTCCACCTACACCTGCCTAAAGAACCCAGAAAACCGCCAGAGGATTAGCAGAAGGGAGTCTCCGGAGTCAAGCGCAGACTAGAGGCCCACGGAAGAGGGTAGGAAGGGCGGCGAGGCGGTGCGCGCTCCACGGACTGGCGGGAGGGAGCCGGGGCGGAGGGGCGGCTCGCCGGCCAAGCAGAGCCCCCGAGTCTGGCTGGCAAAAGCGGAGGGGCCGGACAGACTGTGTTCCGACAGCAAGCGCGCGACTTAGCGTCTGGGAGGTCATAAGTTAACAGCTCTGCTCGGAAAGCGGGAAGGCTGGAGGACAAAGGGAGGGAGAGCTGCTGAGCCCCTGGACGGCAGAGCTCAGCTTGGTGGGGAACAAAGGCGCCAGCGCCATCTCCCCCGCCCATCCCCCAGCCAAAATCCCAAAGGGAACCAGTTCCTGCCAGGGAACTTGCTCGCTCCGCGCAAACACCCAACTCTGTGCTTCTGCGGAGCCAAACCTCCGGCAGCGGATCTGACTCCCTCCCGCTGCCACAGGGCTCCTCCTGGAGTGGATCACCTAAGGAGAAGCAAGCTAAGCCTGCCCCTCCACCCCCTGTGCACATGGCCTACCCACCCCAGCTAATACGCCAGATCCCCAGCAACACAAGCCTGGCAGTGTGCAAGTAGCCCAGATGGGACACGCCACCCCACAGTGAATCCCGCCCCTAGGAGAGGGGAAGAGAAGGCACACACCAGTCTGACTGTGGCCCCAGCAGTGGGCTGGGGGCAGACATCGGGTCGGACTGCGGCCCCGCCCACTAACTCCAGTTATACACCACAGCACAGGGGAAGTGCACTGCAGGTCCTCACCACGCAAGGGACTCTCCAAAATGACCAAACGGAAGAATTCCCCTCAGAAGAATCTCCAGGAAATAACAACAGCTAATGAACTGATCAAAAAGGATTTAAAAAATATAACAGAAAGTGAATTTAGAATAATAGTCATAAAATTAATCGCTGGGCTTGAAAACAGTATACAGGACAGCAGAGAATCTCTTGCCACAAAGATCGAGGGACTAAGGAACAGTCACGAGGAGTTGAAAAACGCTTTAAACGAAATGCAAAACAAAATGGAATCCACGATGGCTCGGCTTGAAGAGGCAGAGGAGAGAATAGGTGAACTAGAAGATAAAGTTATGGAGAAAGAGGAAGCTGAAAGAAAGAGAGATAAAAAAATCCAGGAGTATGAGGGGAAAATTAGAGAACTAAGTGATACACTAAAAAAAAA
>NW_026058824.1:0-14299 GCF_023721935.1 Panthera uncia
GGGGGGAGGCTGCCGCTCCCTGTCTTGCTGTGACACAGAGGTTGAACGGGTCCGTGGGACGGGCTGGGAGTACCCTGCCTCCCGTTCTGGGTTTGGACCCTGTACTCGAACACGTCAGAGGAGAGCAGGGCGGTGAGGCGGTCGGAGCTGGTGATGTCGCGGCACTTAGATCACTGCTACGATGGGCTTGATAACTGTGGAGGGTCCCCACTCTCTTCGGGCGCGTTTCCTGGTGGGCGCTCCCCGGCCTCCCAGCCTCCCGGCCTCGGTCTCTGCCTCCTCCACACCTGTGGCCCTTTCACCCGGCTGTTCTGTGCGGTGTCTCTCCTCGTCCTTGACTGAGCTCAGCAAGGACCTTGGGGGTCCACGTTGTTGAGTCTGGGAGGGGCCTGACCCCCGGCCTCTGCGCAGGGCACTCAGAACACCTTCACCCATTTCTTCTCCCGGAGGTTCCGCTGTGCTGTCCTGTCCCCACGCCGGGGCCTCAGAGGCATTCGATCGCTCGTCCACCAGTGGCTCTGTCTGTGCTGTGGGTCCTGGGCGTGCCTGTGCCGGCACCTGCTCCCAGGCGGCAGCCGCCCTCCCCCCGCCCAAAGCAGGTCTGGCGCTCTGCTCTCTGCTCTAAGACCATGCCCGGCAAAACTCAGACTCACCCTCGTGGTGCCACGCTGCCCGCTGGTCCCACTGACGCCCAGCTGGAGGGACAGGTCCTGGGGAAACAGGGCGGGGCATCAACTCGCGTCCTCGGCTGCATGAAAGCCCACTGCCCCTCCCTGGCCCCAAGAGTTCATCCTAAGAAAAGTAATGTCCTGCTTCTGCCGTCACAGGCCTGCCCTCCGGCCACTTCTAAAGACCTCAGGGTCCCGACAGGAGGGCAAGGGCCTGGGGCCAGTCCCCTCCCACGTCCCACTCACTGGGGCAGCGATCTGGGAAAGTTGGATGCCGGGGCCTGGGTCTCCCCTCAGACTGGACAACGCCAACCGCCTGAGGCCAGCGATCACTTTTTTTTCCTTTTGTGTGTGTGTGTGTGTGTGTTTTAGGTTTATTTATTTTTGAGAGACAGACAGAGCATGAGCGGGGGAGGGGCAGAGAGAGAGGGAGACACAGAATCCGAAGCGGGCTCCAGGCTATGAGCAAGCGGTCAGCACAGAGCCTGATGTGGGGCTCGAACCCACGGACCGCGAGATCGTGACCCGAGCCGAAGTCGGACGCTCAACCGACTGAGCCACCCAGGCGCCCCTCTTTGTGTTTTTTTAAATAGCGTTCTGAGGAGTATTCTGGAAATTATGACCAGGTGCGTCCTGAACAGCACGCTTTGCAGCACCATATTGGCAGGGACGCGGCAGAATCTCCGAGAACGCGAGAGGATGTCACCCGCGGAGGGCGGGGCCAGCGCTTCCCAAACTCACCAGAAAACGGGACATCTGCTTTCTGCAGGCTGACACCCCCACGACCCTGTTCTGGAAGCCAAGTACGGCCTCGAATCTCGCAGCTGGGTCACCGTGGACACCGGTCGAAGCTGCTGGAGCTAGTGGCCGGGGCCACCGTCGCAAAGGACCCCCCGCTGGTGGGGACCGCTAACCACAGAGGACCGCTCTCCCAGCTCCCAGGCCCGAAGTCCAGTCAAGGGGTGGGCAGGGCTGTGCTCCCTCCGAAGGCTGCAGGGGAGGCTCCTGGCCTCTTCCAGCTTCTGGAGCTGCTGGGTGTCCCAGCATCCCTTGTCTTGTAGACACACCCCTCCCAAGTTCTGGCTTTGTGGCCACAGGCCTTCTCCCTGGGTCCCCTCTCTGCCCCTGTTTTCTCTTAAAAGGACAGGAGACAGTAGCCCCTACTCCCACGTGTGCCTCATCCATAGAAATCACATCTGTAGAGTCCCTGTTTCCAAATAAAGTCACATTTGGACGTGCGTTTTGGGGGACACCATCCAACCCAGTGCATTCCCTGCTGCTCCCCGGAAAAGAGGAAAACGCTGAACGCCGGAGGCTGTCACGGGGACTGCGGGGAGGGCGTGGGGAGGGCCCGGAAGGGTCACGGTGCCTGGCGCACGCCCCACAGAGGTGCTGCTGGACGCCCACCTCATCCGGACCATTCCAGATCCTCCACCGACAGGCAGCAAGAATGTCCACCCCACCCCGCCTGGCTTCAAGGCCACTCCTCAGAGTTTCAACAGACACCCCCACGTCCGGGGTCAGAGCCTCCCCCGGGAGCGGCAGCCACACTGAAGCCGGCCACCTGCCAGGGAGGACCGTGGACACTGAGAGGCAGGTCCGCACCAGCTGCCACAAGAGGGCCACACCGGCCTGATGGCCTGAGCCACCGCCTCTCCCGCCCTTAGAACCAGAGCCCCGTGGCCCGGAACCTGCAATCTCTCTGCAGGGTGGGCTCTTTCCTGGCACAGTGACATGCAGTGACATGTGGCCTTTCCAGGAAAGAGAGCAGAGCCCTGGGCCTCCACCCGAGCTGCTGCTGCTGCCTGTGGGTCACCCGGATGGCCCCCACCTGTGGGGGAGGTGCTCTCCAGACGCCCCATCGGGAGAGGGCACAGGGCAGGTGGCTGTCCCCCTCCGCGCTCCTCCTCCATCCCATGCCCGCCTCCCGGGGACGGGCAGGTTGACCGTCTGAACGTCAGGTGGTGGCCTTTCACCCCCTTGGCTCAGCGCACGGGGCTCGCGCGTCCCCCTGTGGGTGCTGGTTTGCAACCTGATCGGCGGGACACGTTCTTCTGTAACCGCTCGACTCCCCTCCACGCCCACACACCTGGAGCTCCCGGGCACGAGGGGCCACAGGAAGTGCTTCGGGCGATTTCAGAGGTGCGGCCTGGCAGACCCGTGGGCTTCCTGATGGCACGTACCCATGGACACCCCTCGTGCTGCCCCCACGCGCTCCCCAGCCTGAGAGGGACCTAGCCCGTGGGCTGGGTGACCCTGCCGATCATCGCGGTCCCCGACCACTCCTGTGACTCGGCAGACCGCCCACTGCTGGCCAGGCCCGTCCTTGGACCCCGCCTGAACTCGCAGCATCTTCCCCTTCCTGCAGGCGGTGGGGTGACCGGGAGGAGAACCCATCCTCCCAAGGCCGTGGCCGTGGGTCGTGGAGTCGCTGATGCCCCAGGAGAGAGAATGAAACCGAAGGAGAAAGACCTGGGAGGCCTTGACCAGCCGGGCACGTGGGGGCACCGGGAGGTGCTGGGCGCCTGCAGGAGGAGAGGGGGTGAAGGGGTGACGTCTGTTCCTCGTGTGGGACAGACAGCCACCCGCAGGCACGATGTCCCGGACCCTGGGGCTGGCGTGGGGCCCTCCGGCCATTGGCTGGGCTCCGGGGCACACCCTCCAGGACACAGCTGTCCCCAGTGCTGACTCTGACCTGTTGTTGTCAAAGATCGTGACCCAGGAAGTGTTCCCGATACTGGCGACCAGCCTGGACCCACACCCTGGACCCTGCCCCCTCGGGGGCCTACCAGGAACCGTCCAGGGACACAGGGACCGTCCCGTTCCCACTCGCTCCGCAGGAAGAAGGCCTCCCATTGTGCGGGTGGAGGAAGCCCCCTGAGGGCCTGCGGATGAGCCACGGGGGATTCGGGGAACCACATGGCTCGCAGGCCCCCGGCCCCCGTATAAGGGCCCGAGCCCGCGGCCTGGCCTTCCTCAGTCCCGGGAGCTCAGCGCCACCACAGCCGCAGCCATGAAGTGCATCCCGCTCGTCCTGGGCCTGGCCCTCGTGTGTGGCATCCAGGCCGCCACCGTCCCCCTGACCATGGACGGCCTAGACCTGCAGAAGGTCTGAGGACGGCTGGGCGGGGGGGGCGGTGAGCTGCAGGGTGGGCGGGGGGCGGGGCCTCGGCCGCCTGAAGAGCGTGGGTGGAAGCCAGGACGCTGGGACACCCCCCCAACCTGCTCCCCGTCCTCAGGGCTGCTTTCCCTCGGTTGCCCAAGGTCCAGATGGTTCCACTGAACTCGTACGACCTGTCCTTTAAAGCCGCCTGGGAACCCAAGATGTTATTTCAAGTGTGGGGGCTCCCAGAGGGGCGTCTGGTCGGTGGCGGGGGGGTCGCCCAGAGCTCACTGGCTGCCACCCCACTTAGACCGGGCCCCCGGCCAGGGCAAGAGGGAGAGCCCGTTGTGGGGCCGGGGCCGCCTCCCCGCCCCCGATGGCAGCTCAGGCCCCCTCCCCAGGTGGCTGGGACGTGGCACTCCGTGGCCATGGCGGCCAGCGACATCTCCCTCCTGGACTCGGAGACGGCCCCTCTGAGAGTGTACGTCCAGGAGCTGAGACCCACGCCCGGGGACAACCTGGAGATCATTCTGCGCAAATGGTGGGTGACCGAGGCCCCCGGGCTGGGGGCCGGCGAGGGCCTGGGCCCAGGGCGGGCGGGCGGGCAGGGTCCTGACGGGAGCTGGCTCCGTGTGGGTGGTCCCCGGTGGCCTCGGAGCCCCCGCCCAGGGCTCCGGGCCGACGGGCCGACCACACAGGGCGGCCGCAGGGCAGTGCGCAGAGAGGCCCATGTGGAGGCCGGCCGGTCAGCTGGGGGGCTGGGGCCCTGGGGGCCTGGGCGGTTCCTGCCACAAGCCCTGTCCACCCTGGAGAGGTTGTGGGGGTACGGGAGAGAGCTGGGTCAGTGTGGGGGCACAGAGAGGAGGACACAAACCCCACAATGGTCTGCTGACTGCTGGGGCGAGGGCACTCCCACCCCCGCTCCCTCTGGCTCCCTCCGCCCTCTCATGGGGTGGCCCTGTCCCACCGGGTCACCTGCCGAGTGCCGCCCAGGCCTCCCAGAGCCGGGCTTCTGCTCCCCACCCACAGCTGGGCTCTGTCACGGTAAGGTCTGTGCAGGCGGCCCGCAGACACGGCCTTCTTTCAGGGAGCACGGCAGGTGTGTGCAGAAGAAGGTCTGGGCAGAAAAAACCGAGCTCCCTGCTGAGTTCAAGATCAGCTGTAAGTGCCGGGCCCCCGGCCCACCCTGGACACCCCCGCTGGCGGCTCCCGGGCAGCACGGCGGGTCCCGTGCTCCGGCCCCAGGGTGCTGACAAGAGCGACACGGTCCTCAGTGCCAGCTCTCACTACCCTTCCCGCCTTCAGGGCCGTGGGCAGGTCCCTGCTGGGCCTCTCTGACCCCCACGGCCATGAGACCCAGCTCGCTGTCTGTGGGCCGGGCCTGGGAGGCACCCGCACCCGGCTGTCCTCTGCACCGCCTCCCAGGCCGCCTGCGCCAGGACATCTCCCGCCTCCCACGGGTCAGGGCGCCCCATGACGCCCGGCCTGCCCCCTGGTTCCTGCACTCCTAGACCCCCGTTGGGTCATTCCCTCCTGTGCTCGCTCCCCCGTTCCTCACCAGGTCCAGAATGAGAAGGCCCCGTGGGAGGGGCCCCTTCCTCCACGGCCGTCCCCACTGGGCAGCCTGGGCTGCGTCCCACTTTGCCCCCCCTAGGCCAGCCCTCCAGCCTGGCTTCGTGCCACAGCTGCCGACCGGCCCCAGGGGCTCCAGCACAGAGCTGCGTGGGTGGGGGTGTGGCACCGAGCTGTGCAGCTGGCAGTCCCCACGGCCCCCGAGGGCCACCGTCACCTCCGGCCCATAATCATCCCCACCCCCCCGTTTCCATGCATCCCACGGCTCTGCCCCTCTTCTCCGAGGTGCCCCATTCATTCAAGATCAGTGTGGAACCCCACTTCTTAACCTCTCTGGGTCCCAGGACACGGGGGTGGGGGGTCCGGGGTTGAGTGCTGAGTGAGCCCATCTAGCAGGAGGCACAGCATTTCTGGCGGGGGGGTCCACAGTTAACAGCCAGGGCCTCGCAGCCCCCTGTGCCCCGTGGGGGTGCAGGAGAAGCCCCCCACCCCGGCCTTGCCATGAGGCCGCCCTGAGGAGACCCATGCTCTCCCTCCTGCTGGAGGGAAGACCCGGGACTCTCTCTCCCCAGATCTGGATGAGAACGAGCTCATCGTGCTGGACACCGACTACGAGAACTACCTGTTCCTCTGCCTGGAGAACACCGACGCCCCCGGGCAGAACCTCGTGTGCCAGTGCCTGAGTACGTCACTGAGCAGGCCTGGGTCCTTCTGCGTGGGGGGGGGCGCTGAGGACCCCCGGTGGGGGCCAAGTCCCCTGACATTGCCTCGGGAATCGGGGATCCAGGATCCAGGCCGAGGGGCTGGGCTTAGTGTTCCTGCCTCGGCCAGAGGATGACTGCTGAGTAGAAGCTTTGGTTGGGGGTGATGTTCCACAAAAGCACCATTAAACCTGTCAAGTTCTGAGCGGAACGCAAGCCGGTAAGATCCGGTAGCAGGAGGCTGAGACGTGGCCGCTTTGCCTGAATGAAGCACTTTGTGCGCGGTTAGAGACGCGATCTCGGCCAGCACGTCAGCCCTGCGGGCGAGCCCCAGCCGCCCGGGGACGGGGACCCTGGCCTCGTGTCCCTGCAGGGCCCCCGCGCCGTCCTGGGAGGGCGGGGCGGGGACCCCGGAGGGCAGGGGGGCTGAGCCCCCGGAGGCCACCCCGGGGGCTGACCTCAGGACGCCAGTGTGTGCTTTCTGCTCTGGCTCCCTGGACGGGGCTCCCCGAGGCCGTCAAAGCCCCGCGGCCCAGGGACTGACCCACCGCCCCCCACAGCCAGGACCCTGAAGGCCGACGACGAGGTCATGGAGAAGTTCGGCAGAGCCCTCCAGACTCTGCCCGTGCACGTCCGCCTCTTCTTTGACCCGACCCGGGTGGCAGGTGACCGCCTCCACACCCCGCGTCCCTGCTCTCACCCTGCGTGCGGCTCACCCGTCGGGCAGCCATGAGCCCGGGGCGCGTCCGTCTCCCACGGTGGCCCCCATTCCCCGGGCCCCCGGGGGAGGGGGTGCAGAGCCCCTGGGGCGGGGTCCCCCTCCCACCCCTCTGGGCCCAGGGCTGCCCCGGCGACCTGTGACCTCTCCCCCCCGGCTCTCTCTCCTCCCGCAGAGCAGTGCCGCGTCTAGGTAGGTGAGCTCCTGCCAGGCCCGCCTCCTGGGGTAACGTAGCAGCCCTGCCCCCACGTCCTGGGCACGTGCACGGGTGGGGGGCGTCCCGGGGGACCCCCAGCTCCCCTCCGTCGGGCCCCGGCCCCTCTGCGGGAATGGCTGGAACCCGGCGTCTCTCCTGCTGACCGCGAGGGCCGGGCTGGCTGTGTGTCCACTCTCTCGAATGGCCTTTGTGGGATGTCGTTCCTGTGTCCCGGTCGAGCCCCCACGCGGACATCCCCATGGGCTCTTCTGGGCAAGGGCGTGGGGTGACCAGCACTCATCCTGAGGTGGAGAGGCCGTCCCTCACCCCCAGGCTGGGAGGGGCCGGCGAGGGTCCGACAGGCTCCCCGGGAATCACAGGGGAGCCCTGGTCCGTTTCAGGGCCCAGAGAGGATGACACCCCTTCCAGCCCCATCGGGGGGACTCAGGAGGGACCGGACCTGCCGGACCTGTTCGTCCAGCCCCCAGGCTCGGCGGGGGGCCCAGCCTGGGGACTCCTGCTCTGAGCCCCTCCCCCTCTAGCAATAAAGAAATAAAGCAGGGAACAGTCTGCCTGGGTCTTTCCTGGCCTTGTGCGTGTGGGGATGGGGGGGGGGGTCCCCGCGGGGTGTTAGATGCGATGTCCCATTGCCACGTGTGGTGTCTCTGGTCACACAACCGTGGAAGCTGAGGGGGCAGTGCAGCTGGGGTTCTAACTGCTCCGTTACTTTCCTGACACAGAAACGTCTCAGGGGTCTCCTTGGGGCCTCTTGCCCTCCCGCCAGCCTGAAGGTCGGGGATGGGGGGCAGTGGGAGCTCCAGGGCCGAGAGGGCACGAGGCCTGCGGTGTGGACGACAGGCCCACAGACACCAGCATCAAAGAGCAGAGCCCCCCCCCGCCCCCCTGTTAGGGCTCTGGGGTCCCCCAGGGAGCCACTGCAGAGGGGACCCGCCCCCCCTCCCCCGCCCCGGACAGAAACAGGAACAGGAAATGGGCCGGCCTGTGGTCACCCTGAGCCCCTGCCTGGGGGCTGAATGTAGGCCTTCCTTCCACCGTCACCAAGGCCCTGGAAGGCAGCCACTCCCGTCCACACCGAGGGAGGGTGTCCCAGCAGCAACTAGCCTCCAGGTCCACACAGCCCGGTCAGAGGGGGACCTGGACGTTGACCCAGGCCGTGTGGCTCCAGCCCAGCCCCGAACTCGACACAAAGCCCCATCTGAGGGCAACACCGGGTTCGGGCCCGGAGACACCACTGATGGGATCCGGCCCACCCGGGGCGGGTGGAAAGGAAGTGAGCTCGCTTCTGGGGGCGCCGGGCACGGAACCCGTGTGCCACACGCGTCCGCGGTCACCAGGGCCACGTGCTGGCGAGGCGTGGGTGCTGGAGTCAAGAGGGCAGCGCAGGCCAGCCCGCCCGGCCCCTGCCGTCCATTCCGAGTCTGGTCTCGTCCGTAAGTGGAGACGGCTCAAGGAACAAATGCAGGGAGTGGGAGGTAGGACACGGGGGAGGACAGCTCCTGCACCCTGAGCTCGGCTGCACACCCCACGAGGTGGTGTGGCCCCGCTGCCGTGACCACAACTCTGACACCCCTCGGGCCTCAGGCCCCAACCTCAGGGCCGGCTGCCCCTCCCGCCGGGCCCCTCCGGCCACCGCCATGGTTACCTGGAAGCCAGCAAAGTAAGCACCACGATCACGAGCCCTGAAAGTAACATAAACTCCAAAAAGAGAGCCCTGGAAGGCGGGTGAGCAGGGCGGTCTGGTCTGGGACCCGGGGATCCGAGGACAGCCCAGTGGCAGCTAGTTCTGGGTCCCCCCCCAGGACAGAAGGCAGCCCAGGGTGGCCCACTGCCCACCTGGATCAAACCGGGGTCCCCCCACGACACCAGGCTAGCCCAGTGCCTGTGGCCAGAAGGGCCAACGGGGGGCCCTCCAACCGCGAGCCGCCGGGATGGACTCCCCTTCCTCGGGACACCGGGCCTGAGACGACCCTCCCCTGGGGAGCCGGGCCGTGGCCTTGAGCTGGAGAATCGCTCCTGCCCCTCAGGCAGCGCCGGCAGGGCCACGGGAGCCCCACGCCAGCCACGCCGGCAAAGGCACGCTGTGAACGTCAGACCGGCGGGACTGCGAGCTGCCCCCAAACCGGAAGCTGCCACCGCTGCTGCTGCTGGGACACTTTCAACAGGACCCGGAGTCTCCGACAGAAGAGGCAGAGTGACCGGGGAGCAGCCGGAGGTCACCCGGCACAGGGGACACCAGGAGCATCACAGCCTGAGGGAGAAGACGACGAGAGGGCGCCCCACGGACATTCGCGGGACGGCGGACATTCCCGCTACCGCAGCACCAACCACACCTCCTCGGGCAAAGGAAACTGCTCTGATGACAGGTCCCTGAGCACAAGGCCACCCGCTCACCGGACACACGGCAGTCCCGACGGACGTGCCACACAGCGCGGCTGCAAAACGCCCCCAGCGAAGGCTGACAGGCCTGAAAGGGGGACGGACAGACAGACACCCCAAGCTCCGAGCCGGGGG
The DNA here is from genome assembly GCF_023721935.1 of Panthera uncia. Classification (NCBI taxonomy): domain Eukaryota; kingdom Metazoa; phylum Chordata; class Mammalia; order Carnivora; family Felidae; genus Panthera; species Panthera uncia. The sequence continues at coordinate 9,491 of NW_026058824.1, forward strand.
CTTGCACCTGCCCCGAGTGGCCGAGGGATGCGGGAGGCCGGGGGCGGTAAGTGCGGGAATTGGAGCCACGCGGTCAGCCACGGGTGGGTACAAACCCGCTTACACAGAGCGCGGCCCCAACGGCCGCAGAGCTGGACGGCTCTCACCCCCGACGTCCAGACCCCGGGACGCCCCCCCTGCAGACACCGGGCGAACTCCCCGTGGGCCCCGCGGGCTCTGAAGGCCCGGCTACCGAACGCGGGTTGGGGGGGGGGGCAGGAAGTCTCCAGAGCAGCTCACAGAACTCAGAGAAACACTAAGAAAGGGCCACCAGGACAGAGCGCACTCACGTGGCCTGACCCTGGGACCGGGGGCGCCTGGGGGGCTCGGTCGGTTCAGCGTCCCACTCTTGGTTTCTGCTCAGGTCGTGATCTCATGGCTCAAGAGCTGCACGGTGCGGAGCCTTCTTGGGGTTCTCCGTCCCCATCCCCCCCGCCCCTCCCCTGCTTGCGTGTGCGTGCACGCGCTGTCTCTGTCTCATAAATAATAAATAAATAAATAAAATCTGTGATGGAGACAAACAGACAAATTACATGTAAAGAAGCACAAAGAGAACGACGGCAGCATTTGTAGGAGGGAGAGATTCGTGCTGGGGACTGGGCGTTCGTGTGCGTTATTAGGTCAAGGGATGTCCCTTCCATTCCTGTTTTGCTGAAAGGTTTTACTTCATTGTCCTGGGCTGTCCTGTCCTGTCCTGTGCTGTCCTGCCCTGCCCTGTCTCGGCCTGTGCCGGGCTGTGTTTTTGAGCCAGAGTTGCCGGTAAACTGTAAGCAGTGTGATTTCTGCATAAGCTAAGCTGACCAAATCGTCTTTCTTCTTTAGCCTGTTGAGGTTACAAATGGCACCGGTGTGCAGTTTGCAGTGTCAGAAGGTCCTCACGGTTGCCGGAGGTAAAAACCGATTTCGTTCCGATGCTCTGTCCGCTGCTGGGTGCGACATTCTGCCCTTTAGCCGAGGGCGTTTTGCACTTACTTCCGGGGGGAGGCTGCCGCTCCCTGTCTTGCTGTGACACAGAGGTTGAACGGGTCCGTGGGACGGGCTGGGAGTACCCTGCCTCCCGTTCTGGGTTTGGACCCTGTACTCGAACACGTCAGAGGAGAGCAGGGCGGTGAGGCGGTCGGAGCTGGTGATGTCGCGGCACTTAGATCACTGCTACGATGGGCTTGATAACTGTGGAGGGTCCCCACTCTCTTCGGGCGCGTTTCCTGGTGGGCGCTCCCCGGCCTCCCAGCCTCCCGGCCTCGGTCTCTGCCTCCTCCACACCTGTGGCCCTTTCACCCGGCTGTTCTGTGCGGTGTCTCTCCTCGTCCTTGACTGAGCTCAGCAAGGACCTTGGGGGTCCACGTTGTTGAGTCTGGGAGGGGCCTGACCCCCGGCCTCTGCGCAGGGCACTCAGAACACCTTCACCCATTTCTTCTCCCGGAGGTTCCGCTGTGCTGTCCTGTCCCCACGCCGGGGCCTCAGAGGCATTCGATCGCTCGTCCACCAGTGGCTCTGTCTGTGCTGTGGGTCCTGGGCGTGCCTGTGCCGGCACCTGCTCCCAGGCGGCAGCCGCCCTCCCCCCGCCCAAAGCAGGTCTGGCGCTCTGCTCTCTGCTCTAAGACCATGCCCGGCAAAACTCAGACTCACCCTCGTGGTGCCACGCTGCCCGCTGGTCCCACTGACGCCCAGCTGGAGGGACAGGTCCTGGGGAAACAGGGCGGGGCATCAACTCGCGTCCTCGGCTGCATGAAAGCCCACTGCCCCTCCCTGGCCCCAAGAGTTCATCCTAAGAAAAGTAATGTCCTGCTTCTGCCGTCACAGGCCTGCCCTCCGGCCACTTCTAAAGACCTCAGGGTCCCGACAGGAGGGCAAGGGCCTGGGGCCAGTCCCCTCCCACGTCCCACTCACTGGGGCAGCGATCTGGGAAAGTTGGATGCCGGGGCCTGGGTCTCCCCTCAGACTGGACAACGCCAACCGCCTGAGGCCAGCGATCACTTTTTTTTCCTTTTGTGTGTGTGTGTGTGTGTGTTTTAGGTTTATTTATTTTTGAGAGACAGACAGAGCATGAGCGGGGGAGGGGCAGAGAGAGAGGGAGACACAGAATCCGAAGCGGGCTCCAGGCTATGAGCAAGCGGTCAGCACAGAGCCTGATGTGGGGCTCGAACCCACGGACCGCGAGATCGTGACCCGAGCCGAAGTCGGACGCTCAACCGACTGAGCCACCCAGGCGCCCCTCTTTGTGTTTTTTTAAATAGCGTTCTGAGGAGTATTCTGGAAATTATGACCAGGTGCGTCCTGAACAGCACGCTTTGCAGCACCATATTGGCAGGGACGCGGCAGAATCTCCGAGAACGCGAGAGGATGTCACCCGCGGAGGGCGGGGCCAGCGCTTCCCAAACTCACCAGAAAACGGGACATCTGCTTTCTGCAGGCTGACACCCCCACGACCCTGTTCTGGAAGCCAAGTACGGCCTCGAATCTCGCAGCTGGGTCACCGTGGACACCGGTCGAAGCTGCTGGAGCTAGTGGCCGGGGCCACCGTCGCAAAGGACCCCCCGCTGGTGGGGACCGCTAACCACAGAGGACCGCTCTCCCAGCTCCCAGGCCCGAAGTCCAGTCAAGGGGTGGGCAGGGCTGTGCTCCCTCCGAAGGCTGCAGGGGAGGCTCCTGGCCTCTTCCAGCTTCTGGAGCTGCTGGGTGTCCCAGCATCCCTTGTCTTGTAGACACACCCCTCCCAAGTTCTGGCTTTGTGGCCACAGGCCTTCTCCCTGGGTCCCCTCTCTGCCCCTGTTTTCTCTTAAAAGGACAGGAGACAGTAGCCCCTACTCCCACGTGTGCCTCATCCATAGAAATCACATCTGTAGAGTCCCTGTTTCCAAATAAAGTCACATTTGGACGTGCGTTTTGGGGGACACCATCCAACCCAGTGCATTCCCTGCTGCTCCCCGGAAAAGAGGAAAACGCTGAACGCCGGAGGCTGTCACGGGGACTGCGGGGAGGGCGTGGGGAGGGCCCGGAAGGGTCACGGTGCCTGGCGCACGCCCCACAGAGGTGCTGCTGGACGCCCACCTCATCCGGACCATTCCAGATCCTCCACCGACAGGCAGCAAGAATGTCCACCCCACCCCGCCTGGCTTCAAGGCCACTCCTCAGAGTTTCAACAGACACCCCCACGTCCGGGGTCAGAGCCTCCCCCGGGAGCGGCAGCCACACTGAAGCCGGCCACCTGCCAGGGAGGACCGTGGACACTGAGAGGCAGGTCCGCACCAGCTGCCACAAGAGGGCCACACCGGCCTGATGGCCTGAGCCACCGCCTCTCCCGCCCTTAGAACCAGAGCCCCGTGGCCCGGAACCTGCAATCTCTCTGCAGGGTGGGCTCTTTCCTGGCACAGTGACATGCAGTGACATGTGGCCTTTCCAGGAAAGAGAGCAGAGCCCTGGGCCTCCACCCGAGCTGCTGCTGCTGCCTGTGGGTCACCCGGATGGCCCCCACCTGTGGGGGAGGTGCTCTCCAGACGCCCCATCGGGAGAGGGCACAGGGCAGGTGGCTGTCCCCCTCCGCGCTCCTCCTCCATCCCATGCCCGCCTCCCGGGGACGGGCAGGTTGACCGTCTGAACGTCAGGTGGTGGCCTTTCACCCCCTTGGCTCAGCGCACGGGGCTCGCGCGTCCCCCTGTGGGTGCTGGTTTGCAACCTGATCGGCGGGACACGTTCTTCTGTAACCGCTCGACTCCCCTCCACGCCCACACACCTGGAGCTCCCGGGCACGAGGGGCCACAGGAAGTGCTTCGGGCGATTTCAGAGGTGCGGCCTGGCAGACCCGTGGGCTTCCTGATGGCACGTACCCATGGACACCCCTCGTGCTGCCCCCACGCGCTCCCCAGCCTGAGAGGGACCTAGCCCGTGGGCTGGGTGACCCTGCCGATCATCGCGGTCCCCGACCACTCCTGTGACTCGGCAGACCGCCCACTGCTGGCCAGGCCCGTCCTTGGACCCCGCCTGAACTCGCAGCATCTTCCCCTTCCTGCAGGCGGTGGGGTGACCGGGAGGAGAACCCATCCTCCCAAGGCCGTGGCCGTGGGTCGTGGAGTCGCTGATGCCCCAGGAGAGAGAATGAAACCGAAGGAGAAAGACCTGGGAGGCCTTGACCAGCCGGGCACGTGGGGGCACCGGGAGGTGCTGGGCGCCTGCAGGAGGAGAGGGGGTGAAGGGGTGACGTCTGTTCCTCGTGTGGGACAGACAGCCACCCGCAGGCACGATGTCCCGGACCCTGGGGCTGGCGTGGGGCCCTCCGGCCATTGGCTGGGCTCCGGGGCACACCCTCCAGGACACAGCTGTCCCCAGTGCTGACTCTGACCTGTTGTTGTCAAAGATCGTGACCCAGGAAGTGTTCCCGATACTGGCGACCAGCCTGGACCCACACCCTGGACCCTGCCCCCTCGGGGGCCTACCAGGAACCGTCCAGGGACACAGGGACCGTCCCGTTCCCACTCGCTCCGCAGGAAGAAGGCCTCCCATTGTGCGGGTGGAGGAAGCCCCCTGAGGGCCTGCGGATGAGCCACGGGGGATTCGGGGAACCACATGGCTCGCAGGCCCCCGGCCCCCGTATAAGGGCCCGAGCCCGCGGCCTGGCCTTCCTCAGTCCCGGGAGCTCAGCGCCACCACAGCCGCAGCCATGAAGTGCATCCCGCTCGTCCTGGGCCTGGCCCTCGTGTGTGGCATCCAGGCCGCCACCGTCCCCCTGACCATGGACGGCCTAGACCTGCAGAAGGTCTGAGGACGGCTGGG
>NW_026058825.1:0-14291 GCF_023721935.1 Panthera uncia
ACACACACACACACACACACACACACACACACACACACGGAGACCCAGCGCTCCCCAAACGGGGACCTTCGCGGGCGGCATCTCAGGGGACGCACCGCCGTCCTTACCTCCCCGCCAGCCGTGGGGAAGAAGAGAGAGGCCCACCGAGACCCCCTCAAAGCCACAAAACCTAGGGAGAAGGGTACGCTGGGCCATCGCACGGTCAGGGAGCCCCGGGTGCACAATAAGGGGGAACTCTGGGGTTGATTGGGGGCCGGGGGTGGAGAGACGAGCTAAATCCAGAAGGTTGGAGGCGGAAAGCAGAGTGTGCAAACTGTGCATTCATGTCCCACTTTTCACCCCACCGCCTGCCTACCACCGCCTTCACTCAGGGAGCGCTTCCCCCTCGGCGCACACCGAGCCTCCTCCGGTTTGAAACTCAGCAGCTGTTTTAACAATTGAAAAGCGGCCCTACAGGACCAGTGAGAGACGGAGCAGAGTGTGTGAAGCCATTAAGGCTGACTAGGTAATTATGATAAGAAGTTACCTAATTAGCAACCTGGCCAGGGCACAGAAAAAAAGGCGGGGGGCGAGGGGAGTAGTGAGTGATTTAGTGATCTCATTTTCCCAAATGCGAACCTAGTTTCCAGCAAACCTGGTTTTTAGACTCTCAAATTTTATGTTCTCAGAAAATAGTTTATTAAGATACAGTGTCAGTATTGAAAGCATGAAGGATACTTGCCCTCTTCTTGCCACAGAGAAATGAAGATAAGATGAAAATCAGCCTTACCGAGCTCATATGAACAACTATGGTCTTTTTGTTAAATACCTGGTCACAGAGGGCAGTCCAGTGAGGCTCCCAAAGTTTTGTGGCTCTTAGGTGAGAATACTGCCATAGATGGATTTATGGAACAGTTTATACTCCACAAAGTAGTTTTGCAAAAGCCATAGAATGTTTAAACGGCTAAAAGGGTTGTTGACATCACTGTGCAAGAATTTTTTTTTTTTTTTTTTTTTTTTTTTTTTGCATATGGGACAATAAGGTGGGAAAAAGAGATCTCTTGGTGTCTGTTCAGAAGATCTGGAGAAGTGACTCCAGCACTTAACAGATATGACCCAGAACAGGTCATTGGGCATTCATTAACAAACATTTATTAAGTGCCTACTGTATACTATGTAGATATTGGTGCTGTGATTTCAAGGTAAGTCATAGTGCTTGCTGATTTTGAGGAGCTCACAGCCTGGTGGGGAGACTGAGGCATAAATGGAAATGGGATTATCACTATAATAAATATGCGTACCTGTTCCTGTAGGAACACTGGAAAGGAAACAGCTAATTCTTCTTTAGAAGGTACTCTTGATAGAGATTTTAGTGTAGAGTTCTGAAGGATGAGGAAGAGAACGCCAGGCAAATAAGGATAGAGAAGGAAGGGTATTCCACAAACCGAGAAAAGCAAGTGCAGAGGTTAGGAAATTGTCAAATTACACGGTGTGTCCTGGGAGCTGGGAGAAGTTAGGTGTGGCTGGATTGCAGGTGGAAGTAAGCATGGCCAGGCCATACCAGGATCTGTGGGCCCAAGGAGCCAAAACTCTCCTGAAGGGGGTGCATAGTTGAGAAACTAGTAAGGGCTTTAAGCAAGGACAGATTTTATGGTTTCTAACTGTCATCAGATAAAAGTTTTAAAAAGTTTTGTCTGCTGTTGTTGTGGAAGACAAATAGGAGAGAGATGGCAGTGAGGAGGTTATTTCCAGAGAAATTTAGGTCAGAACTAAGGCAATGGCAGTGCCCATTGAGAGGTTGGGACAGCTCTAGAGATATTTAGGAAAGAGAACAGACAGGACCTAGTGGTTGATTGAATTTGGAGGGTAATGGAGAATAGGAGTAGTTTAGACTGAGTTGGAGATTTCTGGGTGGGGCAAGAAGGCAAATGATGGTGCTGTTTGCCAAGAGGAACAACATATAGAGAGGGGCAGTTTGGGGAAGAATGTAATGCATTCTATTTTGTTCTATTTTAAACTTGTTGAGTTGGGGGAGATTGTGGAATATCTGAGTGCAGCACTATGTAGTCCACTGGAAGGAGTGTGTCTTCTCTCTGTTCCTAAAAGAGAAGACCCAAGCTGGAGGATCATCAGGAATCATCAGCATTCGGGTGTTTCTTGAAGCCAGGGAGAAGAAGACAACCAAGAAGAGACTTAGGATGGAACATGGCAGAACACCAATGTTCTGTTCCTGCAGGGGTTGATGGGAGAAGAGGAGCCTGCCAAAAAAAGAGATGCAGACCAGAGAGGGAGGAGAAAACTAGGCACAACTGGGTTGATGAAGCCAAGGGAGGAAGGGACCGTTGCCCAGTGCAGAATGTGGCAGAATCACGACAGCCAGCCTGAGAAGCAACTGCTACTCTTTACCAATGTCTCTGTGATCTTCACCTAAGCAATTGTGGTTTATGGTCTACAGATGTGAAGGATCCAGATAAGAGCGGGTAGAGAAGGTGGGATCATGGGGAAGAAGCTCATTTACTTAGCAGTTTGGACTTGAGGGAAAGGACAGAGAGTTATAAGAAAAGCATTTGTGTGGAGGTTGTATGTTTGTTTGCTTTTCTTATGTGAGATACTTGGTCTTAATTGCATGAAGTTGAGGGGAAAGCAGGTGGAAAGGGAAAGGCTGAGAAGTTCCATGAAGTTCTCTGAGCATCGGTTCCCTCCTCAACATGGACAGGGCACCCTAACTAGTCTATGAATCTCACAGGGTTGGTGGGGAGTTTGAATAAACCAGAGGTGGAAATAGTGCTTTAAAATTGCCACTGAGAAGAAACCGAGTCTAAAAGATGTTAAAGTGACTTATCATTAATGCAGACGATTTGTGACAGGCCAAATCCATGTGTCAAGTTCTATAAGAACTCTATGAAGAATATTTTTATGAAAGTTCCTAAAGATATTTTTGTTTTGAACAGAACATCATGATTTGCATGTATCAATATGTCTATCTTCTCAAAATGTATGTGGGGTGTGTGTGTGTGTGTGTGTGTGTGTATAGATATCTTCAGACTTGGGTGATATGACATATTAGATAGAACATGCGTTAGTCAGACAGACTTACATTTAATTCTAGACTCCGATAATTATTTGCTATGGAGTAAATAGGTTAGCCTCACTGAGCTTCAATGTTTTCATTTTTTCAAGTATAAAAAAGGAACGAATTATAGTTGACTTACAGATGTTTTGTAAGGATTAAGTAGTATACCCTATTCAAGTGTTTGGCAGAGATTTGATTATTTATATCTGAAATTACTTTTAAACTATGATTTTATGATTATTCAATTAGGGGGGGAAAGCTCAAAATGATTATAAAATTAAGAATATCATTCAAGGCTATTTAAGAGAACTCCTAGTTCAAGCCTACATCCCTTAGGGGTTCATGAGACCCTTTCAGGGAGGTCTGCAAGGCCAAAGCTATCGTTACATTAATTCTAAGATTGTATTATTGTATTATTACATCAATTGCTTGTTTTACTGTGTTGATCTTTGCACTCACAGCACAGAAGCAATGGCGGGTAAAACTGCTAGCAACTGAGGATGGCCCAGGGCAGTGCAGCAAAACCATGCTAGGAGTTGTAGTGCCCACTGCCACAAATGTCACTTTCACTCAAGAATGTCTTTGATGAAGCAGAAGGATTTTTTATTTTATTAAATTTAAACTCTTGACTCTGTCCTCTTAGTATTCTGTGTGGTAAAATGGAAAGTACACAGAAAATTCTTCTGCGGCATACCAAAGCACAGTGTTGGTCTTGAATTGAAACACTTGTGTAATTAGGTTGTGAGCTAAACTAGCTGTTTTTTATTTCTTTTTAATTTTTTTAATGTTTATGTATTTTTGAGAGAAAGACAGAGCATGAGCGGGAGAGGGGCAGAGAGAGAGGGAGACACAGAATCCGAAATAGGCTGCAGGCTCTGAGCTGTCAGCACAGAGCCCCGTGCAGGGCTGGAAACCAGGAACAAGGAGGTCATGACCTGAGCTGAAGTCGAACGTTTAACTGACTGAGCCACCCAGGCGCCCCTAAACTAGTTGCTTTTTAAATTTTTACTTATTTATTTTTTAGAGATGGAAAGAGAGAGAGAGAGAGGGAGAAAAAGAGGGAGAGGGAGAGAGGGAGATAGAGAGCGAGGATGTTAAGCAGGCTCTACATTCAGTGGGAAGCCCAGAGTGGGGTTCAATTCCAGGACTCTGGGATCATGACCTGAGCCGGCTGAACCACCCAGGTGCCCCAAGCTGTTTTTTTTTTTACTTGAAAGAACAACTGACAAACTATAGGTATTCACACTTGGATATTTTGCAAACATTTTTTTTCAAAACAAGTTAAGTGAGCCTTGTCACTTCAAGGTAAACAACTGGAAGTATTTATTTTCAATGAAAAATATGAGCTTTCAAGTAAAAAATAGAGAATTTAGAAAATTTGTTTCTGCCATTATGAGCTTGGTGGCTTTCCCATATTTAAAATCTTTTGTAATTAGATTGTGATCATTTTAATTAATGTGTTTTTTGATATTGTGTAATGAAATATGTTGACATTTTGAAGATCTGCATAACTCATTGAACCAGTATTTTCCAAACGGCCAATTACAAATGATGTTATAAAATCATTCACGAGTTAAATGTCCAAAGTACAAGATAGATCAAAAAATGTTAATATAATGGAGTATGAAATATTAACCAATTTGGTTTCATACTCCACACTGCAATTACAAAGTTTAAGAAACTTTGTAGCATCAAAGAAGAATATCCAGAATTATTAAGAATCTTATTAAAATGCTGCTGTTTTCCAACCACATATCTGTGTGAAATGGGATATTCTTCATCTATTTCAAACAAAACAACATATTGCAATACAGAGTAAATACAGAAGTGATATGAGAATTCAGCTGTCTTCTACTTCTACTAAGCCAGACATTAAAGAGACTTGCAAAAATGTAAACAATGACACTTTTCTTACTAAATTATTTTCTTTGGATAATATAGTCATTTTCAGAAAAAAATGTTATGTTAACATGTAGCAGATATACCACAGTTATTTTGAAATAAATTCATAAATATTTTTAAAAATTTATCTTTTAATATATGATATAATGAACACTGATAGCAATAACCCACATAAACCAAAGTTCCTTGTGATCCTCAATAATTTTAAGACTATGAAGTGTTCCTGAGGACCACCGTTATATGGAATAGGTTCAATCATGAAAATAGATAGAAATATTATCAATAGATGGAAAATAATTGTTTAAAAATGGAATACACTGAAGATCATCAATACTATGATAGTATTCTGCCTATAGATTGGCCACCACCTCAATTATACTTGTCCAATATATGTCTCATTTTATACATATAGTTTCTGTACATGTACTTAACTCCATAGACTATTGTGGTTGGCATCACTACTCTGGGGACCCGGACAAAAGAACTGGAAGAAACCATTGTACAAATCCTGAAGCTTGTATAAACCAGTGTCATAGTCCTGGCCATACCACTGAATCAGTACTGGGCATTCTTTTGTTTGTTGACTCACTTTCAATCCCTTCCCCATCCCACCCTCTCCATGGCAAAGATGCTTACACAGTTCTTGAAGTAGTTCTCAAAAATTCTTTTGAAACTAGTGATTACCTCTGATTTGATGGCTCTTACACACTGAACTAATGTAAAGTTGAAACGTTAAGCCTGAGCCACCTTTCATTCTTCCTGAGAGCAATCATTCTCATAATAAATATTTGTTAAGCTCATACTATATGCCATGCATTATTCTAGGTGCTGGAATAAAAGAATAAGCAGAGCTCTTGTTCCCCAAAGGCTGTAGTCTAGTGGAAAATTAGGTAATTACCATGTGATATAATAAGGGGGTGGGCTTGCTGTTCAAGTCCACGAGGAGGGTGGGAGTGGGACATTGGGGAAAAATTCTTGAAAAAAGTAACACCCAGAAACCTAAAAAATGGATCAGTCATCTTGGGTCAAAGGATAGACATGTGGAGTCAATGGGGTTTGAAGGAAGTAAAAACAGATATAGGGAATGTTACCTATTAGGGACATATGTTACATTAGGGAGTAACATATTTAGGGAATGTAACAAAGAGACCATTACTATAGAAAATTGCCTTAATTAAATCCCCTTAATTATAAAGGTGTAGATAAGATCAACATATTTTCCTTGAGTTTTAGTTTGTTTAAGAAGATGAATGATATATTTAAAAATTGCTATATTACATTTAAATACAATATAACTTACATCAGAATTACCATTATCTTACAAAATATCACTGGGTTAAAAAAATATCTAAAATTGTATTAAAAACCTCAAGCATAATTTTGCATGAATTTTCAAAGATTAAGTTAGTACATGGCAAAGAAAAATTATTCTTACTTTAAATAAATTCATGCTTTAAAATAAATTCATAAATTTGTTTCATAAAATTCGTTTATGTAGCTTTGTTCAAGGCACTGTACTCACTGCTGAAAGACATACTGAAAAATACACATAATAGTAATTGTCCAGGACGACATTGCAAGAAGAGTTCAGACATTTTTTCTTTCCTTTCTTGAGACATTCAATAAATATTTATCTGCCAGATCCTGAGGATGTATTATTAGAAAGACAGATGTTGCCCCTGCCCTCAGAGTGCTTACAGCACAAGAGTGCCAAATTAGTTGGCTTTCAAATATCAGTCACAGCATCAGACACCAAGGGATAATTGCCAAGGGAGTAATAAAAATTATAAAATAGAATTTATTCACTTTAGGAAAGGTTTGAATTGACGGCAAAGAGGGTGAGAACATCAAAGCCACAGAAATGTTTTTGGGGAAGGTTCAGAGGAAGGAAATACCAAGATGCATTAAGAGGCAGTGAAAAGTATAGTTTGGCTAGGATCGATTTTGTTATTGGAATTAATATAGAAAAAAAAAATTGGATACATAGGTTGGGCAGATTGTAGTAACCATGTTAGAGGAGGTTTGGACTTGATCCTCATGGCAATGGGTAAAACTTAAAACATTTAAAGCAAGCACCGTTTGCCATAGTCCAGAAGGACACTTCTGGTTTGCACAGTTTAAATGTTTATTTTTTTAAGATTTTAAGTAATCTCCACACCCAACTTGCAGCCCAAACTCACAACCCCAAGATCAAGAGCTGCCTGCTCTACCCAGTGAGCCAGGCAGGTGCCCTGAGGACACTCTTGATTTGTAAAAGAGAGATTCTTTTGATTGTAGTAAATGGGTTCCTCTTACAAAAAAAAAAAAAAATCCCCTATCTGTTTTACTTTAAACTATATATTTGTTCATTCATTGCATTTCAATATATCTGTGCATTTCAATATATACATTAATATAGCAATTAGTAAAAGCAGCATTTTTGATATATTACACTCTATCAGTTATGTGCTGGAAAAACTAAAATATTTTTTAATGTAAATCCAGAAAACATTTCCTCCTATGTTCTAGAGGAAGAAATCTATTGATGACCTTGAGTCTCAGCCTTTGGTATTCCGTCACTATTCTTTGGTCCAGGTTGTTGACCAAATCAGCATGGATTGCTGTTTTCACTATCCTGCACTGGATGTATTATAAAGCAATGAAGAACAATGCAAGCCTAAGCTAGCAGCAATATTGTAAGGGTGCAAAAGATACATGCACACAAAAATAGAGAGATGCGAAAAGTCTGGAGTATAAAAAGGGCCGAAAGAAACAGGGGTGAGGATGCATTCTGAGCTGTAACAGGGAGTCCAGGGGCTTGCTATTAATACGTTCCTATAATTTGGGATCATTTAAGAATTGCTGTGTTTAGGCACAGCTAAAAAGAAAACTCTTTCATGTGAGTAATTTGGCCCAAGTGCCTGACAGTTCCATGCTGGTGATATCATGCTGCCTTAAGGCCACACAGACACAAAGCCTGGTTAGTTTTTAAATGTTGTGAAGCCGAATGGCATGAGATATACTAGAAAATACACAGGCTTCTGAGTCAGAGGTCTTGGGTATGATTTCCTACATTGCTTTAACTCTGTCACTGTGTGAACTCGGAAAATTGTTTAATTCCTCTGAGGCTCTGTTTTCTTATCTGTAAAATGGGGATAATAAAATTTCCCTGATGGGGTTATTGTCAGAATTAGACTTTCAAATATGTAAATCGCCTCCTACAAAAATAGGCACTAAATAATTGGCAGTTCTTAATCCCTGAATTTAATTTGCCTTAAAATGCATAAATCATTTGCCCCTACCTAATCAGAAAACCATTTTTAAGCGAAAAAATAACGTGAATGGAACACTCAGGACTTGCTCATTAGGATGACCAAAATAAGTGATTTCATGTTTGACAAAATGTATTATATCTAGTACTTTCTCTTTATAGATTTATCTAGCTTATTACTTAAAATATCCAGTGTAAAGGACATAACTTTCCACATTTCTCAGATGAGAAAACAGATTTAGAGACACAAGTGGCCAGGCGGGGGTCTGATCCAAAGCCTCTGCAGGCTGTCCTGATATATTACTTGGAGCCTTTCTAGTAACTATTTTCACAGATTCATTTTTGTCCTTTTGGTGCTGTCATGTTAATGGGCAATTTTTAAGAGAGGATTTTACCACAGAATTTGATTTGGTGGCTCCTTGTTGGTGCTCCATAAGAGCAAATGTGACCACAGGTACCATCTTCACAAAAGTGTGCCGGTTTATCAGCTCTAGCCACAAACCTCTCAGGTCCCAAGTTGGGAAAAGTAAACCAGAGGGAGGTGGAGTAGTCCAGACTGATTTAGCTGCCTGAGTCTTTTACTAGACAACCATTTTTTTTTTTAATTTTTTTTAACGTTTATTTATTTTTGAGACAGAGAGAGACAGAGCATGAATGGGGGAGGGTCAGAGAGAGGGAGACACAGAATCTGAAACAGGCTCCAGGCTCTGAGCTGTCAGCACAGAGCCCGACGCGGGGCTTGAACTCACGGACCGCGAGATCATGACCTGAGCAGAAGTCGGATGCTCAACCGACTGAGCCACCCCGGCGCCCCCCCCCCCCCCTTTTTTTTTTTATGTTTTTTATTTTTTTTTTTTTTACTAGACAACCATTTAAACTCTCTCCTAATGACACAGTATGGGTCCTTCCCTAAAGGTACTTAACAAATTAGCTTGTCTATGAAAAACGGTATGGATAGGAGGGTGCACATAATTTTTGCAGTCTTATCATGTGCAGCTCATAAAAAGTAGACATATAGACTGTATGTACCTTTGACTCAACCAGTTTCCATTACTAGTAATTTGTTAACCCTACAGATCAATTATTTAAAAAAAAAAAAGTCATCCACATTAACCTTTTGACTGTCTAATCCTTATATTCCTTGAGTGGTTTCTATGTGCCTGCTACTGTTACTATTCAGTAGTCCCCACAAGAACCATTATCCAGAGGTATTATTATGATCCCCATTTTAGAGATGAAGCTACTAAGGCTGTCAGAATTTGTCATATTTCTTGCCAAGAAGAAATTTGAACCCAGGCAATACTTTTTTCTATGACACTCTCTTCTCCCCTTTTGGAATAGATTCAAGGTGTTCCCTCACAAATGTGGGGGAATGAACTAAATAATTAAAGAATGGGTCAACTCCAGTCATATCAACATCCATTTTTAGCTATTTCTTATAAACATTTTCCCTTTCAAAAAATAAAACTGTTCTTGAATAGAATAGCATTATGGAAAAATTCCATTCAGCTTCTTTGTGTGTGCTATCAGACTGAAATATAGTAAATTCCTTATTGGATTAGAGCAGTTAACACTGGATTTTGTCACATTTCTACTTTTAAATACCACGTCTAGGAAAGAAATGTCTTAATATTTACTTCATTGTGCCAAATCAGATCCTATTGTAAAACTAGATCAAATATGAATCACTACTCTGTAAAACTCAAAATCTGTATGTTCAAGATAATGAGAAACAGAGGTGGTTCTCATTTTCCGAGCATAACTTCTCAACTCTCATTATGCTCTATTGAAGAAAAAAATTACATTATTTCAGGTCCTATAAAAGGAGTAAAGCCATTTTTTTTCCTGGGCAATAAATTGTAATTTAATCACTGAAATTATTTTGGGAAAACAGCTTTCATTCCAACAGAGTCTGATGTGACTCTGAAAACTCCTGGCGTTCTAAAGGAAAATTCTGATTTTTGCTAATGTAAGCTTAGATGATATAACCTAAATCATCATTCTTCAGGTTAATCCTTATATGACATTTTCTCTCTATAAAATGTAATCAATATGGAACCTTGTTTTTTTTTTTTTTTTTTTTTTCTAGCATTTTTTCAGTAGCTCTCTTTCTAAGTACATACATTTGTATTAACATGATAAACAGTGGTGGTGTATCAGTTCCAGTCCCCAAACCAACTGCACAGTCAAAATCTGAGGGAATTTCTGGTGTGATGAAACTGCAAGCCTAGGGGTTGGACATTTTTCTGAAATTTGAGGAAAATAACATCGTGAACAAATAGGTTGGAAACTCAGAGGTCATTTGAAATACCAACCTTCGAAGAACTCATTTGTGCATCTGTCAAAACATAGGAAAATCATTCTGATTTTGAAAGAACTTTTCAATGACCTTATCTATGGAGGAAATTTCACATTGACTTATGAGGAATATGTAATTTGTGTTAAACACCAAATATCATTCAAAAACTAAAGGTAATCTTATATCCAATCAATTCTAGACCAGAATTTTTGTAACTTGACAGAGAAAGTTCTTAAGGGAATAAGTGATACAAATCCAGGAGGATCCAAGTGCACAAAGACCTTCAAAAGTGCTAAAATGTTTGACTCTATCTTTGCATGAGCAAACACATTTACAAACCTCCTGCTCGCTCTTCCTCTATATTTTGAGGCAAGTCCAGTAAGACACATGTAGGAGAAGAAACACAATAAGACGAAGAATAAAGGCAATGGGAAATAGGGAGATAGAGGACAGGAGAGGGAAGAGAAGAAGAGATAGTGGTTAAGAGTTTAAAATAGAGAGCCAGGAGAAAGTAAAGACTGGTAGTAAACTGGTTAAGGTGAACGACAGTGGTAAAGACATGGAGGCAGAAGATTTAAGAAGTGAAGAAGGCAGGAAAATAAAGAGCAAATGCATCAGAGAGGTGGAGAAATCCAAGAAAAAAAAGGGGTGATATATGACTTAGCACCAAATCTAGAGGTACATCATAAAGCCGATGATTATACAATGGAAAACAAAATGGAGTAGGGACAATGCCATTTACAGGTGGGGGAGGGGGTAGGGCAGCATGTTTTAAGAATTTCCATCTCACTATCAGTTGGAAAAGCTTCAAAGAAGAGCTTGATTTTCATCTGAGTGAAAGGAAAAATGATAGAAAGCTGGAGCAGGGAGGATCTTGAAGATAGAGGAGTCCTCTTGGTAAAAGGAGAGAAAGTAAATTGGATTGTATATTTGCACCAAGTGGGATTTGAGCCAATATGCCTTAGAGCAGAACTTCCCAAAAGTTTTCCATATTTAAACATAGCTTCTACTATTACTTGATTTGTTTAAAATTTTTTAAACGTTTTTATTTATTTTTGAGACAGAGAGAGACAGAGCATGAGCGGGGGAGGGGCAGAGAGAGAGGGAGACACGGAATCCAAAGCAGGCTCCGGGCTCTAAGCTGTCAGCACAGAGCCTGACACAGGGCTCAAACTCATGGAGTGTGAGATCATGACCTGAGCTGAAGTCGGATGCTTAACTGACTGAGCCACCCAGGCACCCCTTACTTGATTTGTTTAAACTGTAGACCTTCTGTTTTACTAAATAGCTTATCTAAAAGGGAAATTAACAACCTAACAAGTAATATCTGTTTTATATATACTGGTTATGTTCTTCTTTTCTCATACACATTAAATAAATAAAATATTTGCTATGGAACCAATCTAAAGTGATATCTCATGCCATTGCTGCTTTGCATGCAAGGGAAGTGAGATAGCCCGAGGTTGAGAAGAAGCCAGAAGGGATCTCCTCTAATCCACAGTATTGGGAAGCTCCTGAAAGATCTAAGAAGACAGGAAATACGAGAGAGCAATGGTTAGTTCACCCTAATGCTTGGAAGAAAGAGTGCAGAGATGAGGAAATGACCCCTTGACATCTGGTATTGAGGTCATTTCTGTCTCATTCTACTGATCAAAGCAATTCAGATTCAAGAGGTGAGGAAGTAGACTCCACTCCTTGATGGGATGAACTGTAAAGAATTTGTGGCACCTCAACTCATATACTCACAAGTTCAAAAACTCAACAGAGTCATCAATAATTCAAAAGAGGTGATATTAGTTTGGAAAGTCATTTTCATGTTCTTTTGACAATATAATATGTTTGGGGCTGACTTTTACAGAACTAGGTCAGGTAGAAGAGGACTATATCGACCGTTTTATTCTAACTCTTATTTTGGGATGCCAATTCTCGTAGATCCTATTTGACATAAGTACACACATTTTACGGACACACACACGCCTCTAGTCTATTGTAGGTTTCTTGAACTATCTTTGTTCCAGTGAACCAGAAAATCTTTTTTTATTATATGAGAGGGAAGAACCAAATTAAAGGCCAACTTCATTTATGTTAACCTAAACGCAAAATATCTTCTTTCTACATGACATCTTTCTGTGGGTGAAACACCTAATTCAAGCATCTAAAGAAACAAATATTCATTTAAGAAGGAAAAGTAGTTCTACTTTAGAGTGGAGATGGAGAAAGGATTTATATTCCACTAATTCTTAACTAAGGGTAATACCGTAGTGTTTTATTGAACACTTCCAGAATATTATTATTACCTCAAAAGTATAGAAGAGATTCATTTATACACTCTATTGACCAATGTTTAAGAGGCAGTGGAAAGTTCACAAGTCTTCCTAAAACAATGAAAGAAGTTTCATTTATTACCTCATTGCTAGGGCTTGGAAATGATGCTTTTCCTGAAGTCTAAACATATATGAGGCTCCCTTTTGAATACAAAAATGTGCATGTTACATATTTATATATCTATATCTATATCTATATCTATATCTATATCTATATCATCTAAATCATCTATCTATATAATTTTGTGCCTGGTGTTTAGTTCTTTTCACTCCATTTTGTACCCACCTTCCTCTCCCTCCCCTGCTTTGTGGTGTTGAGGCTGGGACCCTGAATAACCCACTTCTGATTCCCCAGCTGCTCCTGGTCAGGTTCTGCTGTTGGGGGGCTGGGGGGAGAAAGGGAGGAGAGTGCAAGGCTGAAGTGAAGGGGGGGCGGAGCACATTCCTTCTGTGCTTCCTGTCTCAGCTATTTTCCTTCCTGTGCCTCCCTGCCTCACCCAGCGCCACTTCTAGCCTTGGCAGTGGAGGTATTTTGCAGTAGCAACAGTTGGTCCCAGTTCACAGTGTTCCTGGCCTGTAGAGCAGTCTGGTACACTCCCTCAGGGACACCAGGCCACCAGTCTTCAAGTGGTTTGGGTCATGGGCGAGGGGGGCTCTCTCCCACATCTCAGAGACAGTGTTCTGAGCCTGACTGTAACTGCCCCTCGGAGCGGGCATCTCAGCTGCATCAAACCCCTCCATGCTTCTTCTACTCCAGGTTCTTGGCTTCAATTCCCCCTCTTCTCTTTGTGCCCAAGGGAACCCACTGATTTCTCACTTGCTACCTCTGTGAGACCTCAGTGTCCCTTTTACATCCTTTTGCCCAGTGTGCCTTTTCTGGTTCTTTAATACCTGTTTATATTAAATTCTGTCTTTTAAAAACATATCTGATTTGTGTTTTCTGATGGACCCTGACTGGTACACATTATTTCTTGGATGGAAAGAAATTTGAATTTTTACATTGGCTCCATTCTTTTTAAAGTTTATTTATTTTTGAGAGAGAGAGAGAGTGAGAGAGTGTGAGCTGAGGAGGGGCAGAGAGAGAGGGAGACACAGAATCCGAACCAGGCTCCAGGCTCTGAGTTGTCAGTACAGAGCCTAATGCAGGGCTCAAACTCATGAACTGGGACATCATGACCTGAGCCACCCAGGCGCTCTCATCCGCTCCATTCTTATTGAAGAAACTTTGTTAGTAAAGTGACTGAAGGGAAGCATAAATAAAATAACGACATAACGTGAATCTTGATCATTTCAGGCATGATTTCTGAAATTCAGGATGTCCCTCCTAGAAGGCTTTAAAGA
This sequence comes from Panthera uncia, assembly GCF_023721935.1. Lineage (NCBI taxonomy): Eukaryota > Metazoa > Chordata > Mammalia > Carnivora > Felidae > Panthera > Panthera uncia. The sequence continues at coordinate 14,169 of NW_026058825.1, forward strand.
AAGAACACAGTCTTCAAGAAGTTTCAAGGTTTACCACATTCACTTGGAGTGTAAGATTAGGGAGACTCCCTGATATGAAAACTACATACTTGACATAATGCAGACCTCTCACCTAAAGATTTG
>NW_026058826.1:0-14291 GCF_023721935.1 Panthera uncia
ACACACACACACACACACACACACACACACACACACACGGAGACCCAGCGCTCCCCAAACGGGGACCTTCGCGGGCGGCATCTCAGGGGACGCACCGCCGTCCTTACCTCCCCGCCAGCCGTGGGGAAGAAGAGAGAGGCCCACCGAGACCCCCTCAAAGCCACAAAACCTAGGGAGAAGGGTACGCTGGGCCATCGCACGGTCAGGGAGCCCCGGGTGCACAATAAGGGGGAACTCTGGGGTTGATTGGGGGCCGGGGGTGGAGAGACGAGCTAAATCCAGAAGGTTGGAGGCGGAAAGCAGAGTGTGCAAACTGTGCATTCATGTCCCACTTTTCACCCCACCGCCTGCCTACCACCGCCTTCACTCAGGGAGCGCTTCCCCCTCGGCGCACACCGAGCCTCCTCCGGTTTGAAACTCAGCAGCTGTTTTAACAATTGAAAAGCGGCCCTACAGGACCAGTGAGAGACGGAGCAGAGTGTGTGAAGCCATTAAGGCTGACTAGGTAATTATGATAAGAAGTTACCTAATTAGCAACCTGGCCAGGGCACAGAAAAAAAGGCGGGGGGCGAGGGGAGTAGTGAGTGATTTAGTGATCTCATTTTCCCAAATGCGAACCTAGTTTCCAGCAAACCTGGTTTTTAGACTCTCAAATTTTATGTTCTCAGAAAATAGTTTATTAAGATACAGTGTCAGTATTGAAAGCATGAAGGATACTTGCCCTCTTCTTGCCACAGAGAAATGAAGATAAGATGAAAATCAGCCTTACCGAGCTCATATGAACAACTATGGTCTTTTTGTTAAATACCTGGTCACAGAGGGCAGTCCAGTGAGGCTCCCAAAGTTTTGTGGCTCTTAGGTGAGAATACTGCCATAGATGGATTTATGGAACAGTTTATACTCCACAAAGTAGTTTTGCAAAAGCCATAGAATGTTTAAACGGCTAAAAGGGTTGTTGACATCACTGTGCAAGAATTTTTTTTTTTTTTTTTTTTTTTTTTTTTTGCATATGGGACAATAAGGTGGGAAAAAGAGATCTCTTGGTGTCTGTTCAGAAGATCTGGAGAAGTGACTCCAGCACTTAACAGATATGACCCAGAACAGGTCATTGGGCATTCATTAACAAACATTTATTAAGTGCCTACTGTATACTATGTAGATATTGGTGCTGTGATTTCAAGGTAAGTCATAGTGCTTGCTGATTTTGAGGAGCTCACAGCCTGGTGGGGAGACTGAGGCATAAATGGAAATGGGATTATCACTATAATAAATATGCGTACCTGTTCCTGTAGGAACACTGGAAAGGAAACAGCTAATTCTTCTTTAGAAGGTACTCTTGATAGAGATTTTAGTGTAGAGTTCTGAAGGATGAGGAAGAGAACGCCAGGCAAATAAGGATAGAGAAGGAAGGGTATTCCACAAACCGAGAAAAGCAAGTGCAGAGGTTAGGAAATTGTCAAATTACACGGTGTGTCCTGGGAGCTGGGAGAAGTTAGGTGTGGCTGGATTGCAGGTGGAAGTAAGCATGGCCAGGCCATACCAGGATCTGTGGGCCCAAGGAGCCAAAACTCTCCTGAAGGGGGTGCATAGTTGAGAAACTAGTAAGGGCTTTAAGCAAGGACAGATTTTATGGTTTCTAACTGTCATCAGATAAAAGTTTTAAAAAGTTTTGTCTGCTGTTGTTGTGGAAGACAAATAGGAGAGAGATGGCAGTGAGGAGGTTATTTCCAGAGAAATTTAGGTCAGAACTAAGGCAATGGCAGTGCCCATTGAGAGGTTGGGACAGCTCTAGAGATATTTAGGAAAGAGAACAGACAGGACCTAGTGGTTGATTGAATTTGGAGGGTAATGGAGAATAGGAGTAGTTTAGACTGAGTTGGAGATTTCTGGGTGGGGCAAGAAGGCAAATGATGGTGCTGTTTGCCAAGAGGAACAACATATAGAGAGGGGCAGTTTGGGGAAGAATGTAATGCATTCTATTTTGTTCTATTTTAAACTTGTTGAGTTGGGGGAGATTGTGGAATATCTGAGTGCAGCACTATGTAGTCCACTGGAAGGAGTGTGTCTTCTCTCTGTTCCTAAAAGAGAAGACCCAAGCTGGAGGATCATCAGGAATCATCAGCATTCGGGTGTTTCTTGAAGCCAGGGAGAAGAAGACAACCAAGAAGAGACTTAGGATGGAACATGGCAGAACACCAATGTTCTGTTCCTGCAGGGGTTGATGGGAGAAGAGGAGCCTGCCAAAAAAAGAGATGCAGACCAGAGAGGGAGGAGAAAACTAGGCACAACTGGGTTGATGAAGCCAAGGGAGGAAGGGACCGTTGCCCAGTGCAGAATGTGGCAGAATCACGACAGCCAGCCTGAGAAGCAACTGCTACTCTTTACCAATGTCTCTGTGATCTTCACCTAAGCAATTGTGGTTTATGGTCTACAGATGTGAAGGATCCAGATAAGAGCGGGTAGAGAAGGTGGGATCATGGGGAAGAAGCTCATTTACTTAGCAGTTTGGACTTGAGGGAAAGGACAGAGAGTTATAAGAAAAGCAAACAAACATACAACCTCCACACAAATGCTTTTCTTATGTGAGATACTTGGTCTTAATTGCATGAAGTTGAGGGGAAAGCAGGTGGAAAGGGAAAGGCTGAGAAGTTCCATGAAGTTCTCTGAGCATCGGTTCCCTCCTCAACATGGACAGGGCACCCTAACTAGTCTATGAATCTCACAGGGTTGGTGGGGAGTTTGAATAAACCAGAGGTGGAAATAGTGCTTTAAAATTGCCACTGAGAAGAAACCGAGTCTAAAAGATGTTAAAGTGACTTATCATTAATGCAGACGATTTGTGACAGGCCAAATCCATGTGTCAAGTTCTATAAGAACTCTATGAAGAATATTTTTATGAAAGTTCCTAAAGATATTTTTGTTTTGAACAGAACATCATGATTTGCATGTATCAATATGTCTATCTTCTCAAAATGTATGTGGGGTGTGTGTGTGTGTGTGTGTGTGTGTATAGATATCTTCAGACTTGGGTGATATGACATATTAGATAGAACATGCGTTAGTCAGACAGACTTACATTTAATTCTAGACTCCGATAATTATTTGCTATGGAGTAAATAGGTTAGCCTCACTGAGCTTCAATGTTTTCATTTTTTCAAGTATAAAAAAGGAACGAATTATAGTTGACTTACAGATGTTTTGTAAGGATTAAGTAGTATACCCTATTCAAGTGTTTGGCAGAGATTTGATTATTTATATCTGAAATTACTTTTAAACTATGATTTTATGATTATTCAATTAGGGGGGGAAAGCTCAAAATGATTATAAAATTAAGAATATCATTCAAGGCTATTTAAGAGAACTCCTAGTTCAAGCCTACATCCCTTAGGGGTTCATGAGACCCTTTCAGGGAGGTCTGCAAGGCCAAAGCTATCGTTACATTAATTCTAAGATTGTATTATTGTATTATTACATCAATTGCTTGTTTTACTGTGTTGATCTTTGCACTCACAGCACAGAAGCAATGGCGGGTAAAACTGCTAGCAACTGAGGATGGCCCAGGGCAGTGCAGCAAAACCATGCTAGGAGTTGTAGTGCCCACTGCCACAAATGTCACTTTCACTCAAGAATGTCTTTGATGAAGCAGAAGGATTTTTTATTTTATTAAATTTAAACTCTTGACTCTGTCCTCTTAGTATTCTGTGTGGTAAAATGGAAAGTACACAGAAAATTCTTCTGCGGCATACCAAAGCACAGTGTTGGTCTTGAATTGAAACACTTGTGTAATTAGGTTGTGAGCTAAACTAGCTGTTTTTTATTTCTTTTTAATTTTTTTAATGTTTATGTATTTTTGAGAGAAAGACAGAGCATGAGCGGGAGAGGGGCAGAGAGAGAGGGAGACACAGAATCCGAAATAGGCTGCAGGCTCTGAGCTGTCAGCACAGAGCCCCGTGCAGGGCTGGAAACCAGGAACAAGGAGGTCATGACCTGAGCTGAAGTCGAACGTTTAACTGACTGAGCCACCCAGGCGCCCCTAAACTAGTTGCTTTTTAAATTTTTACTTATTTATTTTTTAGAGATGGAAAGAGAGAGAGAGAGAGGGAGAAAAAGAGGGAGAGGGAGAGAGGGAGATAGAGAGCGAGGATGTTAAGCAGGCTCTACATTCAGTGGGAAGCCCAGAGTGGGGTTCAATTCCAGGACTCTGGGATCATGACCTGAGCCGGCTGAACCACCCAGGTGCCCCAAGCTGTTTTTTTTTTTACTTGAAAGAACAACTGACAAACTATAGGTATTCACACTTGGATATTTTGCAAACATTTTTTTTCAAAACAAGTTAAGTGAGCCTTGTCACTTCAAGGTAAACAACTGGAAGTATTTATTTTCAATGAAAAATATGAGCTTTCAAGTAAAAAATAGAGAATTTAGAAAATTTGTTTCTGCCATTATGAGCTTGGTGGCTTTCCCATATTTAAAATCTTTTGTAATTAGATTGTGATCATTTTAATTAATGTGTTTTTTGATATTGTGTAATGAAATATGTTGACATTTTGAAGATCTGCATAACTCATTGAACCAGTATTTTCCAAACGGCCAATTACAAATGATGTTATAAAATCATTCACGAGTTAAATGTCCAAAGTACAAGATAGATCAAAAAATGTTAATATAATGGAGTATGAAATATTAACCAATTTGGTTTCATACTCCACACTGCAATTACAAAGTTTAAGAAACTTTGTAGCATCAAAGAAGAATATCCAGAATTATTAAGAATCTTATTAAAATGCTGCTGTTTTCCAACCACATATCTGTGTGAAATGGGATATTCTTCATCTATTTCAAACAAAACAACATATTGCAATACAGAGTAAATACAGAAGTGATATGAGAATTCAGCTGTCTTCTACTTCTACTAAGCCAGACATTAAAGAGACTTGCAAAAATGTAAACAATGACACTTTTCTTACTAAATTATTTTCTTTGGATAATATAGTCATTTTCAGAAAAAAATGTTATGTTAACATGTAGCAGATATACCACAGTTATTTTGAAATAAATTCATAAATATTTTTAAAAATTTATCTTTTAATATATGATATAATGAACACTGATAGCAATAACCCACATAAACCAAAGTTCCTTGTGATCCTCAATAATTTTAAGACTATGAAGTGTTCCTGAGGACCACCGTTATATGGAATAGGTTCAATCATGAAAATAGATAGAAATATTATCAATAGATGGAAAATAATTGTTTAAAAATGGAATACACTGAAGATCATCAATACTATGATAGTATTCTGCCTATAGATTGGCCACCACCTCAATTATACTTGTCCAATATATGTCTCATTTTATACATATAGTTTCTGTACATGTACTTAACTCCATAGACTATTGTGGTTGGCATCACTACTCTGGGGACCCGGACAAAAGAACTGGAAGAAACCATTGTACAAATCCTGAAGCTTGTATAAACCAGTGTCATAGTCCTGGCCATACCACTGAATCAGTACTGGGCATTCTTTTGTTTGTTGACTCACTTTCAATCCCTTCCCCATCCCACCCTCTCCATGGCAAAGATGCTTACACAGTTCTTGAAGTAGTTCTCAAAAATTCTTTTGAAACTAGTGATTACCTCTGATTTGATGGCTCTTACACACTGAACTAATGTAAAGTTGAAACGTTAAGCCTGAGCCACCTTTCATTCTTCCTGAGAGCAATCATTCTCATAATAAATATTTGTTAAGCTCATACTATATGCCATGCATTATTCTAGGTGCTGGAATAAAAGAATAAGCAGAGCTCTTGTTCCCCAAAGGCTGTAGTCTAGTGGAAAATTAGGTAATTACCATGTGATATAATAAGGGGGTGGGCTTGCTGTTCAAGTCCACGAGGAGGGTGGGAGTGGGACATTGGGGAAAAATTCTTGAAAAAAGTAACACCCAGAAACCTAAAAAATGGATCAGTCATCTTGGGTCAAAGGATAGACATGTGGAGTCAATGGGGTTTGAAGGAAGTAAAAACAGATATAGGGAATGTTACCTATTAGGGACATATGTTACATTAGGGAGTAACATATTTAGGGAATGTAACAAAGAGACCATTACTATAGAAAATTGCCTTAATTAAATCCCCTTAATTATAAAGGTGTAGATAAGATCAACATATTTTCCTTGAGTTTTAGTTTGTTTAAGAAGATGAATGATATATTTAAAAATTGCTATATTACATTTAAATACAATATAACTTACATCAGAATTACCATTATCTTACAAAATATCACTGGGTTAAAAAAATATCTAAAATTGTATTAAAAACCTCAAGCATAATTTTGCATGAATTTTCAAAGATTAAGTTAGTACATGGCAAAGAAAAATTATTCTTACTTTAAATAAATTCATGCTTTAAAATAAATTCATAAATTTGTTTCATAAAATTCGTTTATGTAGCTTTGTTCAAGGCACTGTACTCACTGCTGAAAGACATACTGAAAAATACACATAATAGTAATTGTCCAGGACGACATTGCAAGAAGAGTTCAGACATTTTTTCTTTCCTTTCTTGAGACATTCAATAAATATTTATCTGCCAGATCCTGAGGATGTATTATTAGAAAGACAGATGTTGCCCCTGCCCTCAGAGTGCTTACAGCACAAGAGTGCCAAATTAGTTGGCTTTCAAATATCAGTCACAGCATCAGACACCAAGGGATAATTGCCAAGGGAGTAATAAAAATTATAAAATAGAATTTATTCACTTTAGGAAAGGTTTGAATTGACGGCAAAGAGGGTGAGAACATCAAAGCCACAGAAATGTTTTTGGGGAAGGTTCAGAGGAAGGAAATACCAAGATGCATTAAGAGGCAGTGAAAAGTATAGTTTGGCTAGGATCGATTTTGTTATTGGAATTAATATAGAAAAAAAAAATTAGATACATAGGTTGGGCAGATTGTAGTAACCATGTTAGAGGAGGTTTGGACTTGATCCTCATGGCAATGGGTAAAACTTAAAACATTTAAAGCAAGCACCGTTTGCCATAGTCCAGAAGGACACTTCTGGTTTGCACAGTTTAAATGTTTATTTTTTTAAGATTTTAAGTAATCTCCACACCCAACTTGCAGCCCAAACTCACAACCCCAAGATCAAGAGCTGCCTGCTCTACCCAGTGAGCCAGGCAGGTGCCCTGAGGACACTCTTGATTTGTAAAAGAGAGATTCTTTTGATTGTAGTAAATGGGTTCCTCTTACAAAAAAAAAAAAAAATCCCCTATCTGTTTTACTTTAAACTATATATTTGTTCATTCATTGCATTTCAATATATCTGTGCATTTCAATATATACATTAATATAGCAATTAGTAAAAGCAGCATTTTTGATATATTACACTCTATCAGTTATGTGCTGGAAAAACTAAAATATTTTTTAATGTAAATCCAGAAAACATTTCCTCCTATGTTCTAGAGGAAGAAATCTATTGATGACCTTGAGTCTCAGCCTTTGGTATTCCGTCACTATTCTTTGGTCCAGGTTGTTGACCAAATCAGCATGGATTGCTGTTTTCACTATCCTGCACTGGATGTATTATAAAGCAATGAAGAACAATGCAAGCCTAAGCTAGCAGCAATATTGTAAGGGTGCAAAAGATACATGCACACAAAAATAGAGAGATGCGAAAAGTCTGGAGTATAAAAAGGGCCGAAAGAAACAGGGGTGAGGATGCATTCTGAGCTGTAACAGGGAGTCCAGGGGCTTGCTATTAATACGTTCCTATAATTTGGGATCATTTAAGAATTGCTGTGTTTAGGCACAGCTAAAAAGAAAACTCTTTCATGTGAGTAATTTGGCCCAAGTGCCTGACAGTTCCATGCTGGTGATATCATGCTGCCTTAAGGCCACACAGACACAAAGCCTGGTTAGTTTTTAAATGTTGTGAAGCCGAATGGCATGAGATATACTAGAAAATACACAGGCTTCTGAGTCAGAGGTCTTGGGTATGATTTCCTACATTGCTTTAACTCTGTCACTGTGTGAACTCGGAAAATTGTTTAATTCCTCTGAGGCTCTGTTTTCTTATCTGTAAAATGGGGATAATAAAATTTCCCTGATGGGGTTATTGTCAGAATTAGACTTTCAAATATGTAAATTGCCTCCTACAAAAATAGGCACTAAATAATTGGCAGTTCTTAATCCCTGAATTTAATTTGCCTTAAAATGCATAAATCATTTGCCCCTACCTAATCAGAAAACCATTTTTAAGCGAAAAAATAACGTGAATGGAACACTCAGGACTTGCTCATTAGGATGACCAAAATAAGTGATTTCATGTTTGACAAAATGTATTATATCTAGTACTTTCTCTTTATAGATTTATCTAGCTTATTACTTAAAATATCCAGTGTAAAGGACATAACTTTCCACATTTCTCAGATGAGAAAACAGATTTAGAGACACAAGTGGCCAGGCGGGGGTCTGATCCAAAGCCTCTGCAGGCTGTCCTGATATATTACTTGGAGCCTTTCTAGTAACTATTTTCACAGATTCATTTTTGTCCTTTTGGTGCTGTCATGTTAATGGGCAATTTTTAAGAGAGGATTTTACCACAGAATTTGATTTGGTGGCTCCTTGTTGGTGCTCCATAAGAGCAAATGTGACCACAGGTACCATCTTCACAAAAGTGTGCCGGTTTATCAGCTCTAGCCACAAACCTCTCAGGTCCCAAGTTGGGAAAAGTAAACCAGAGGGAGGTGGAGTAGTCCAGACTGATTTAGCTGCCTGAGTCTTTTACTAGACAACCATTTTTTTTTTTAATTTTTTTTAACGTTTATTTATTTTTGAGACAGAGAGAGACAGAGCATGAATGGGGGAGGGTCAGAGAGAGGGAGACACAGAATCTGAAACAGGCTCCAGGCTCTGAGCTGTCAGCACAGAGCCCGACGCGGGGCTTGAACTCACGGACCGCGAGATCATGACCTGAGCAGAAGTCGGATGCTCAACCGACTGAGCCACCCCGGCGCCCCCCCCCCCCCCTTTTTTTTTTTATGTTTTTTATTTTTTTTTTTTTTACTAGACAACCATTTAAACTCTCTCCTAATGACACAGTATGGGTCCTTCCCTAAAGGTACTTAACAAATTAGCTTGTCTATGAAAAACGGTATGGATAGGAGGGTGCACATAATTTTTGCAGTCTTATCATGTGCAGCTCATAAAAAGTAGACATATAGACTGTATGTACCTTTGACTCAACCAGTTTCCATTACTAGTAATTTGTTAACCCTACAGATCAATTATTTAAAAAAAAAAAAGTCATCCACATTAACCTTTTGACTGTCTAATCCTTATATTCCTTGAGTGGTTTCTATGTGCCTGCTACTGTTACTATTCAGTAGTCCCCACAAGAACCATTATCCAGAGGTATTATTATGATCCCCATTTTAGAGATGAAGCTACTAAGGCTGTCAGAATTTGTCATATTTCTTGCCAAGAAGAAATTTGAACCCAGGCAATACTTTTTTCTATGACACTCTCTTCTCCCCTTTTGGAATAGATTCAAGGTGTTCCCTCACAAATGTGGGGGAATGAACTAAATAATTAAAGAATGGGTCAACTCCAGTCATATCAACATCCATTTTTAGCTATTTCTTATAAACATTTTCCCTTTCAAAAAATAAAACTGTTCTTGAATAGAATAGCATTATGGAAAAATTCCATTCAGCTTCTTTGTGTGTGCTATCAGACTGAAATATAGTAAATTCCTTATTGGATTAGAGCAGTTAACACTGGATTTTGTCACATTTCTACTTTTAAATACCACGTCTAGGAAAGAAATGTCTTAATATTTACTTCATTGTGCCAAATCAGATCCTATTGTAAAACTAGATCAAATATGAATCACTACTCTGTAAAACTCAAAATCTGTATGTTCAAGATAATGAGAAACAGAGGTGGTTCTCATTTTCCGAGCATAACTTCTCAACTCTCATTATGCTCTATTGAAGAAAAAAATTACATTATTTCAGGTCCTATAAAAGGAGTAAAGCCATTTTTTTTCCTGGGCAATAAATTGTAATTTAATCACTGAAATTATTTTGGGAAAACAGCTTTCATTCCAACAGAGTCTGATGTGACTCTGAAAACTCCTGGCGTTCTAAAGGAAAATTCTGATTTTTGCTAATGTAAGCTTAGATGATATAACCTAAATCATCATTCTTCAGGTTAATCCTTATATGACATTTTCTCTCTATAAAATGTAATCAATATGGAACCTTGTTTTTTTTTTTTTTTTTTTTTTCTAGCATTTTTTCAGTAGCTCTCTTTCTAAGTACATACATTTGTATTAACATGATAAACAGTGGTGGTGTATCAGTTCCAGTCCCCAAACCAACTGCACAGTCAAAATCTGAGGGAATTTCTGGTGTGATGAAACTGCAAGCCTAGGGGTTGGACATTTTTCTGAAATTTGAGGAAAATAACATCGTGAACAAATAGGTTGGAAACTCAGAGGTCATTTGAAATACCAACCTTCGAAGAACTCATTTGTGCATCTGTCAAAACATAGGAAAATCATTCTGATTTTGAAAGAACTTTTCAATGACCTTATCTATGGAGGAAATTTCACATTGACTTATGAGGAATATGTAATTTGTGTTAAACACCAAATATCATTCAAAAACTAAAGGTAATCTTATATCCAATCAATTCTAGACCAGAATTTTTGTAACTTGACAGAGAAAGTTCTTAAGGGAATAAGTGATACAAATCCAGGAGGATCCAAGTGCACAAAGACCTTCAAAAGTGCTAAAATGTTTGACTCTATCTTTGCATGAGCAAACACATTTACAAACCTCCTGCTCGCTCTTCCTCTATATTTTGAGGCAAGTCCAGTAAGACACATGTAGGAGAAGAAACACAATAAGACGAAGAATAAAGGCAATGGGAAATAGGGAGATAGAGGACAGGAGAGGGAAGAGAAGAAGAGATAGTGGTTAAGAGTTTAAAATAGAGAGCCAGGAGAAAGTAAAGACTGGTAGTAAACTGGTTAAGGTGAACGACAGTGGTAAAGACATGGAGGCAGAAGATTTAAGAAGTGAAGAAGGCAGGAAAATAAAGAGCAAATGCATCAGAGAGGTGGAGAAATCCAAGAAAAAAAAGGGGTGATATATGACTTAGCACCAAATCTAGAGGTACATCATAAAGCCGATGATTATACAATGGAAAACAAAATGGAGTAGGGACAATGCCATTTACAGGTGGGGGAGGGGGTAGGGCAGCATGTTTTAAGAATTTCCATCTCACTATCAGTTGGAAAAGCTTCAAAGAAGAGCTTGATTTTCATCTGAGTGAAAGGAAAAATGATAGAAAGCTGGAGCAGGGAGGATCTTGAAGATAGAGGAGTCCTCTTGGTAAAAGGAGAGAAAGTAAATTGGATTGTATATTTGCACCAAGTGGGATTTGAGCCAATATGCCTTAGAGCAGAACTTCCCAAAAGTTTTCCATATTTAAACATAGCTTCTACTATTACTTGATTTGTTTAAAATTTTTTAAACGTTTTTATTTATTTTTGAGACAGAGAGAGACAGAGCATGAGCGGGGGAGGGGCAGAGAGAGAGGGAGACACGGAATCCAAAGCAGGCTCCGGGCTCTAAGCTGTCAGCACAGAGCCTGACACAGGGCTCAAACTCATGGAGTGTGAGATCATGACCTGAGCTGAAGTCGGATGCTTAACTGACTGAGCCACCCAGGCACCCCTTACTTGATTTGTTTAAACTGTAGACCTTCTGTTTTACTAAATAGCTTATCTAAAAGGGAAATTAACAACCTAACAAGTAATATCTGTTTTATATATACTGGTTATGTTCTTCTTTTCTCATACACATTAAATAAATAAAATATTTGCTATGGAACCAATCTAAAGTGATATCTCATGCCATTGCTGCTTTGCATGCAAGGGAAGTGAGATAGCCCGAGGTTGAGAAGAAGCCAGAAGGGATCTCCTCTAATCCACAGTATTGGGAAGCTCCTGAAAGATCTAAGAAGACAGGAAATACGAGAGAGCAATGGTTAGTTCACCCTAATGCTTGGAAGAAAGAGTGCAGAGATGAGGAAATGACCCCTTGACATCTGGTATTGAGGTCATTTCTGTCTCATTCTACTGATCAAAGCAATTCAGATTCAAGAGGTGAGGAAGTAGACTCCACTCCTTGATGGGATGAACTGTAAAGAATTTGTGGCACCTCAACTCATATACTCACAAGTTCAAAAACTCAACAGAGTCATCAATAATTCAAAAGAGGTGATATTAGTTTGGAAAGTCATTTTCATGTTCTTTTGACAATATAATATGTTTGGGGCTGACTTTTACAGAACTAGGTCAGGTAGAAGAGGACTATATCGACCGTTTTATTCTAACTCTTATTTTGGGATGCCAATTCTCGTAGATCCTATTTGACATAAGTACACACATTTTACGGACACACACACGCCTCTAGTCTATTGTAGGTTTCTTGAACTATCTTTGTTCCAGTGAACCAGAAAATCTTTTTTTATTATATGAGAGGGAAGAACCAAATTAAAGGCCAACTTCATTTATGTTAACCTAAACGCAAAATATCTTCTTTCTACATGACATCTTTCTGTGGGTGAAACACCTAATTCAAGCATCTAAAGAAACAAATATTCATTTAAGAAGGAAAAGTAGTTCTACTTTAGAGTGGAGATGGAGAAAGGATTTATATTCCACTAATTCTTAACTAAGGGTAATACCGTAGTGTTTTATTGAACACTTCCAGAATATTATTATTACCTCAAAAGTATAGAAGAGATTCATTTATACACTCTATTGACCAATGTTTAAGAGGCAGTGGAAAGTTCACAAGTCTTCCTAAAACAATGAAAGAAGTTTCATTTATTACCTCATTGCTAGGGCTTGGAAATGATGCTTTTCCTGAAGTCTAAACATATATGAGGCTCCCTTTTGAATACAAAAATGTGCATGTTACATATTTATATATCTATATCTATATCTATATCTATATCTATATCTATATCATCTAAATCATCTATCTATATAATTTTGTGCCTGGTGTTTAGTTCTTTTCACTCCATTTTGTACCCACCTTCCTCTCCCTCCCCTGCTTTGTGGTGTTGAGGCTGGGACCCTGAATAACCCACTTCTGATTCCCCAGCTGCTCCTGGTCAGGTTCTGCTGTTGGGGGGCTGGGGGGAGAAAGGGAGGAGAGTGCAAGGCTGAAGTGAAGGGGGGGCGGAGCACATTCCTTCTGTGCTTCCTGTCTCAGCTATTTTCCTTCCTGTGCCTCCCTGCCTCACCCAGCGCCACTTCTAGCCTTGGCAGTGGAGGTATTTTGCAGTAGCAACAGTTGGTCCCAGTTCACAGTGTTCCTGGCCTGTAGAGCAGTCTGGTACACTCCCTCAGGGACACCAGGCCACCAGTCTTCAAGTGGTTTGGGTCATGGGCGAGGGGGGCTCTCTCCCACATCTCAGAGACAGTGTTCTGAGCCTGACTGTAACTGCCCCTCGGAGCGGGCATCTCAGCTGCATCAAACCCCTCCATGCTTCTTCTACTCCAGGTTCTTGGCTTCAATTCCCCCTCTTCTCTTTGTGCCCAAGGGAACCCACTGATTTCTCACTTGCTACCTCTGTGAGACCTCAGTGTCCCTTTTACATCCTTTTGCCCAGTGTGCCTTTTCTGGTTCTTTAATACCTGTTTATATTAAATTCTGTCTTTTAAAAACATATCTGATTTGTGTTTTCTGATGGACCCTGACTGGTACACATTATTTCTTGGATGGAAAGAAATTTGAATTTTTACATTGGCTCCATTCTTTTTAAAGTTTATTTATTTTTGAGAGAGAGAGAGAGTGAGAGAGTGTGAGCTGAGGAGGGGCAGAGAGAGAGGGAGACACAGAATCCGAACCAGGCTCCAGGCTCTGAGTTGTCAGTACAGAGCCTAATGCAGGGCTCAAACTCATGAACTGGGACATCATGACCTGAGCCACCCAGGCGCTCTCATCCGCTCCATTCTTATTGAAGAAACTTTGTTAGTAAAGTGACTGAAGGGAAGCATAAATAAAATAACGACATAACGTGAATCTTGATCATTTCAGGCATGATTTCTGAAATTCAGGATGTCCCTCCTAGAAGGCTTTAAAGAAAGAACACAGTCTTCAAGAAGTTTCAAGGTTTACCACATTCACTTGGAGTGTAAGATTAGGGAGACTCCCTGATAGGAAAACTACATACTTGACATAATGCAGACCTCTCACCTAAAGATTTG
>NW_026058827.1:0-14286 GCF_023721935.1 Panthera uncia
TCACTCAGTTGTACGCTTCAAAGCGGTGCATTTTATAGTGTGGGAATTATATCTCAATAAAATAAAATTAATGGGCTTACACTAATTTCAAGACATAAAAACTCCATGGGGTGCCTGAGTGGCTTAGTCGGGTAAGCCTCCAACTCTTGATCTCACCTCAGGTCATAATCTCACGGTTCCTGAGTTCGAGCCCCACATTGGGCTCCCTGCTGTCAGTGCAGAGCCCACTTTGGATCCTCTGTCCCCCTCTCTCTGCCCCTCCCCTACTCACACACACATGCGCGCACTCTCTCTCTCTCTCTCTCTCCAAATAAATAAGTAAACGTTAAAAAAAAAAAATTAGTTCTTAAAAAGTTAAAACCATACCTGCCGTCCAACCCAGCCATTCCACACCAAGGTATTTACCCAGAAGAGATGATGGAAATGAAAGCAGATGTTCACAAAAAGACACTAATGTACATTATTATTTTCAGCAACTTTATTTTTTTAAGTTTATTTATTTATTTGGAGAGAGAGTGTGTGAGCAGGGGAGGGGCAGAGAGAGAGAGAGAGAGAGAGAGAGAGAGAGAGAGAATCCCAAGCAGGCTCCACACTGTCAGTGCAGAGCCCAATGTCGGGCTCAAACTCACAAACCGTTAGATCACGACTTGAGGCAAAACCAAGAATCAGACATTTTACTGAGCCACCCAAGCACCCCAGCAGCTTTATTCTTAATAGTTTAAAACTGGATGTAACCTAAAGTCCGTCAACAGATGAACAAAGTATTTGTGGTATACCCACACAGCCAACTACTGTTCAGTAATCAAAAGTAACCAACACTCTACAACATAAATAAATTTCAAAACCTTTATGTTGAATGAAAGTAATCAAATCCAAAAGATGATAGACTCCATGGATTATGGTTCTATGTATGAAGTTCTAGAACAGGCAGTACTAAGCTATGGTGATTATGTCAGTCAGAACAATGGTTGCTTCTGGTGGGAGTAGGATTGACCAGAAAGGGATTTAAAGAACCTTCTATGATGATGGAAATGTTGTGTCTCGATTTAGACTATACACTTAAAATTTGTGTATTATATAGGGGTACCTGGGTGGCTCAGTTGGTTAAGTGTCTGACTTCAGCTCGGGTCATGATCTCGTGGTCCATGGGTTCAAGCCCCGCGTTGGGCTCTGTGCTGACAGCTCAGAGGCTGGAGCCTGCTTTGGATTCTGTGTCTCCCTCTCTCTCTCTGCCCTTTCCCTGCTCACACCCTCAAAAATAAATAAACATTAAATTTGTGTATTATATATATTGAACTTAAGTTTTAAAAATCAGTGTTTGCCCCTTTAAAAGAATAGATCTCAAATGTTAGGATTTTAAATGCCCCATGGAAATATTTTTTGATCAAGGAACCTCATTTTCACTCATTATATCAACTTAATATATCATATATGTCATATCAATTGTCCATGTTTATGGAGAAGCCCTATTTGCAAATTATTATAATAACAATATTACAATATTGTAATTATACAATATTACAAAGTGAATACTTACGGAACATAGATTAAGTGTCAGGCACCTTATATATGCTAACTTGTTTAATGCTCGTGAGAACCCTATGAAGTAGCTATCAGTATTATCCCATTGTGTTGCTGGGGACACTGAGTTGCAGAAAGGCGATTGCTTTGCCCAGGGTTGTCCAGGGAGAGCCAGAATCCTGGGTGAGGCAGTCTGCTTCCAGGACTCATGCTTTCAACCTCTGCTGTGCTGAAACTGCTCACAGAAAGGAGAGCCTTGGTCCAATAGGAAAGGAGAAAACCCTTCTCTTTCCTATTTTATACCATAGGCACATTCCAAAATGTATGTGTCAGCGAGGAAAAGGCATAGACAAAGATGTGATTTATTCCTAAATATGATACTGCAAATCATAGATTTTTAAATCCATAAACTTTAAAATATATTGAAACTATCTAAGGAAATATGTGTATATGTTTGTATGTTTGCTTGTTTGTTTAAACTCCTCTAAAATGGGAATTCAAACTAGCATCTTAAAAACCTGGTTGTTATTGCAAACATTTGTGAAATCTATTGATTTTTGCCATCCCTCCTACATTTCCAAGTGGTATGTTAAAGCCAGCCCCCTGCCCGAAGCTTCCACTGTTACCTCTCCTTTAAGGAACGCCTGGGTGGCTCAGTTGGTTAAGCGTCCAACTTTGGCTCGGGTCATAATCTCATGGCTTGTGAGTTCGAGCCCCATGTTGGGCTCTGTGCTGACTGCTTGGAGCCTAGAGCCTGCTATGGATTCTGTGTCTCCCTCTCTCTCTACCCCTTCCTGCTCACACTCTGTCTCTGTCTCTGTCTCTCTCTCAAAAATAAACATTAAAAAAATAAGAATAAATATATATAGTAAATATATAATATTTATAAATCTATATAGATATATATGTGTAGATATAAATCTTTGTTGAGTTATTAAACATGAAGGAAAATAATATTTTATAATTTTAGATATTTATCTCTATAATGTTTCTCGTAGCTGAAGGAATAAAATTAAGAGTCTCAAAAACGGTTTCCAATGGAACAGCTAAACCTGCTACTTCTGATAATTTTGTGAGTATAGTATATATTTAATAGAGTCTGTGTCACATTCATTGACCGTCAGGAAAACATTTTCTACCTTAGTATGAAAGCTTTTTGTATGAAAATCAGTTTTACCAATTAGTGATAGTAGTTAAGTCTGATGATTGTAACTACTGTAGATCTTTGCTTCTCAAGTGCTGTTCTTGGACCAGAAGCATGAGCGTCACCTGGGAACTTGCTAGAAATGTAGTCTCAGGCCCACCTCAGACCCACTGAATCTGAATCTACTTTTTAACAGGATCCCATAGATGACTCATATGTACATTAAAGATCGAGAAGCTTTGTTATAGAAGCTTAATTTTTCAGCATTTTGAAGTGATTTTTGAAGCCGTCTCAGATAACATTTGGTATCTATTAGGAAAGGATTTTATGTGTTGCCTGTGTAGTTGACAAAATTAGCATTTTTTATATAAAGCTGGAAGCTTGAATAAAATGGTTAAATAGAGGGTAGAGATGCATTTTTAAATATTTTATGCATATTAAGCAAAGTGGAAATGCCTCTCACAGTTTTCTATTCTGCTTTCTTATAATTGTATATGTTGTGATTAATAGAATATAAAAATTTATGTGTGCTTGTAAGTTCTGACAGAACAGATGATATATGAGAATAGGTTAATCTGTTCAGTAAATCTTTTCATTTTTTGTTAATCAATAATTCTGTAAAATGTGTTCTTTGAGTAGTTTTATGGTGATTTAAACTTTAGAAAAATTACAACAGTTTTAATTATCTGGTGTTAGAGCTATTAAACTTCAAATTTTTAAAGATATTTTCCTTTTATTTTAGGGATATACAGTATATCCCACTTTATTTTAAAACTCAATGCTTACCAAAACATCAAAGGAATACTTTTTCATTTCCCAAAATTAAGTGCAGTCAGCTCTTGATCAGAAGCCTTATCTCATGAGAATTGGGGTTCCTGTTAATACTGGCTCAGCTGCTTTGTCTGTCTAGGTGAGCAAGATGTGATTGACACTTGAGTATTCCATGTGGCCAGGTAGATCACAAAGAAACATTTTTATTTATTTTATAGTATAAATCAAAATATTCAGTATACCTTTTCTTTTTCTTTCTCCCAATGAGATAACTATAAGCAAGCATCTATTAAAAAACAGATTCCCCAACTGACCTGTTTTCCTTCTCTTGTCTCCTGCAGAGAGATGAGTGTAAATACAAGCGATAGAAATAAATAGGCTTTTGTAAAATTAGAGTATTTGCACTGTCATCTTTTTCGGTTGAAAAATTATAAACTCATGATATAAAAACTTGAACAAATTAGGAGGCATAATGAATGCTGGGAGCAAAAAAACCAATACAAATCAATATTCTTGCTATTTTCTCATTAATCGACTCTGTGTTTCTACTCTGTTTTTTCAGGGTAAAAAAAAAACCCAAAACCCACACCTGTGCATCTAATGTAAAGAAAACCAAGAAGTAAAAAATTCTGAAATCCAAATTTTTGTTTGTTTGCCTGTTTAAGAGCATACTGGCATAATTTCTGTGTGGCATAAGTGCCAAGTTCTTAGGATATGTAGAAATGAAAAGAATCATGCATTTGAATTTAAATGCTTACATTTTATATACATTATATTTTACAATTCTTTCAGGTCATACTAAGCAAATGCTGATATATAAATATTTATTTCTACAGGATGAAGATTTGAAGTGGGTGGAAGAAAATATTCCCTCTTCATTCACAGATGTGTAAATATCTTTTGTTAAAGTTTGAGTCTAAAATTTAGTATATCGTATAAAGAGATAACTTTCATGTTCCGTCATGTGCTTTTCGAACCTCGTACCTCCATATGTTTTGATAGGCCCCCATCACTAGTGAATGGCTAGTGTCATGTCAGGCTACAAGGAGAACACAGCCCTGCCTTGGTCTTTCCTTCTTCTTTTTTCACTGTACAACAACCATGTGAATGCTTGTGGCCTATAACCAACTCCAGCCCTTTCTGATCTAAGTTTTTCAGGATTAGAATCACTTTATCTTGTTTCAACTTTCTATTATGGAAAAGTTCAAACATATGTAAAACTTTTTTTTTAAAACACATGGAACCCCAATACCATGTATGGTGGGGAAGCTTTTGGAGGAAAAACATGAGCTTCGGCAAAGTATAGACCAAGCCCCTCGGGAACTTTGAGCTGATCGGGATCAATGTTCTGTTTGACGCAGTGTTCTGTTTGATAATGTGAAGCAAGAATTCCACGTAGCTGTTTCCACAACAGAAACCAGCAGGATAGGCAGAGAGGATAACATTTTCATATACTGTTCTTTCCTTTCCCTGCTCCCATTTACTTCCATGTAGACAGTTTCTGTTTAGTATGAAATTCTGTTTGCCTGTCTTAGGACAATTTGAACAGATTATCACTTTTCCTTATCTCTGATCAGCCATAAAGGACAGCTTAGCGGAGTTCACCTCCCTCTTCAATGCACTGAATACATCTTACTAAGTTTTCAACAATCATTAACCTCACGGAGGAAGCATCTTTGAGATTGCTAGTGTTTACCTCCAAACAGTGCTGAGCATCCAACGACGGTCTGGGTCTCTCAGGTTCTGGTTCAAGTTTCCCCGAAAGCAGTCCTCTCCCCTGGGTTTTCCTTGATAGTAGTATTCCAGACAGTCTAACGTGGCCCCTTTCTCACACCTAGTTAGTCTCTTGCTTCTCTTTCTTCTGCCTTCACCGTAGACTGCTCTGTAAGTGGCGTTCTCTGGAGTCTCACAGTGAGGGGACTTGCGTGTGGTAGCTCTGGCGTATAGACTTTCCCTTCAGGCTCGCTCTCTGTCTGTGAGGGAGATCTACCACACGGTGGGGCTCTACTCTCGGCTTTTCTTTTTTATCTGTGTTTTCTTTCCCAAGCAAAGGCTGTATTGTAGAACTCTCTCTAGCGCCCCCCACCCCCAGTAGACACCCATCAGTGGTAATGATGGTATGGGAATTAAGCAAGTACTTGATTCCATAAATACCTTTCCTAATACGTTTCCGTGTCCCTCTATTTAAAAAAATTTTTTAATCTTTATTTGTTTTTGAGAGAGAGACAGACAGACAAGAATGAGAGCAGGGGAGGAACAGAGAAAGACAGAGACACAGACTCTGAAACAGGTTCCAGGCTCTGAGCTGTCAGCACAGAGCCCGACGCGGTGCTTGAACTCAAGATCTGTGAGTTCATGACCTGAGCCAAAGTTGGATGCTTAACCGACTGATCCACCTAGGTGCCCCTCTCTTTATTGTATTTAGTTAGTTAGTTAGTTAGTTAGTTAGTTGGGGTTTTTTTAATTTAATTTTTAATTTTGTTAAATTTACGTCCAAATTAGTTAGCATATAGTACAACAGTGATTTCAGGAGTAGATTCCTCAGTGCCCCTTACCCATTTAGCCCATCCCCCCTCCCACAACCCCTCCAGTAAGCCTCTGTTTGTTCTCTGTATTTATGAGTCTCTTCTGTCTTGTCCCCCTTCCTGTTTTTATATTATTTTTGTTTCCCACCCCTTATGTTCATCTGTTTTGTATCTTAAAGTCCTCTTAGGAGTGAAGTCGTATGATTTTTGTCTTTCTCTGACTGACTAATTTCACTTAGCATAATACCCTCCAGTTCCATCCATGTAGTTGTAAATAGCAAGGTTTCATTCTTTTTGATTGCTGAGTAATACTCTATTGTATATATATATACCACATCTTCTTTATGCATTCATCCGTCGATTGACATTTGGGCTCTTTCCATACTTTGGCTATTGTGGATAGTGCTGCCATAAACATGGGGGTGCATGTGTCCCTTCGAAACAGCACACCTGTCTCCCATGGATAAATGGCTAGTAGTGCAATTGCTGGGTCGTAGGATTCTCTTTATTTTAATATACTGTATATATTTAAGGTGTACATGATGATTTGATATACATATGGACACTGAAATGATTACTATAGTCAAGCTTACTCATCCCTCTTAAGTTCTCACAGGACAGAGCCTGATGCGGGGCTTGAACTCACGAACTGTGAGATCATGACCTAAGCAAAGTCAGATGCTTAACCGACTGAGCCACCCAGGTGCCCCTTAACTGAAATTTTTTGAAGTATAGCACACATTCTGGAAAGTACAGAATCCTAAGCTCAATAAATTTGCAATATGAACACACTCATGTAACCCAGATTAAAAATAAATAAAACATCACTAGTGTCCTAAAAACCCCTTTATTTTCCTCCTAAATCACAATCCCACTTTTTGAAAGGTGCTGCTGTCCTGGTGTCTGTAACTGTCAATTATTTGTGTCAGATTTAAAAAATTCATCCCTCAGTAATCCGTTCAGCTTCTTTGCTGTGTAGTATTCCATTGTGTGAATACACTACAGTTTACCCATTTGGTTATTTTCAGGTTGGGGGCTATTAAGAACAGTATGAAAATTCCTCTTTGTGTGCGTTGGTGAGCTTCGGTGTTTACTTCTGTCAGCTGTGTCCATCCAGGAATGAGAATTTACAGATCACAGGGATATATGCCTGTACTCAGCCTTCATACATACACTAGCCTGTTAATAACATTGTTACCTGTTTTTGTTTCAGAGCTCTTCCAGTGTTAGTGGATTCAGATGAGGTAAAATACATTTTTTGCTTATTTTCTTGGTGCTGTTATTTTCACAAAGTAGAAATATATTTCAGAAAGAAATTCTGAAAGTTACTTTGTAAAACAATTACAAATCGAGCAGCCTGGAAGACTGCACTGATTTGTCAATGAAACCTAAAGGAGCTAGATCCTCATTTAAAACAGGAGCAAGATAAATGCTTGTTGGTATAAAGGGAGGGAGAATTGTTTCATGAGATTTTGAGTCTGTGATTTTCTAACATCTTCTATGTGGGTAAGAGTTTAGAATACTTTAAGGTGGCAGTTTGTCTGAATTAATTTCTTCTACTTGGGATATTTTGCTAAGGTATTAGAGTTTCTACTCATTCTCATTTACTAAGCAGGAAATTTGAATCGAGGTTGTGGATTTGGGAAGGTTTGGAGGAGAAAATTGAGTTCTAGATCGTCTGGACATTGAAGGGTGGCCCAAGACAGGAAGAAGTCTGAGTAGTAGGAATTAGAGGATGGATATTGGGAACTCTAGCTTATGGGCAGGAACAGTAGGGGAGGAAGTTAGTGGTAACTGAGGCGTAATTCAGGTGGTGGCTATAGAGCAGGAGAGCAGCTGCTGCTCTGTTCACTGAAGGGAAATGACTTTGGCCGTGGCACGTTGATCTGGCAGTAGCGGGAAGTTTTGAGGGGGCTGCCGTAGACATGCACCTGGCTGCAAAGCAACTGAACTTCGGGATTTAGAATTCTACAGAAAGAGACATGATGGAGAATTACTTTGTAAAGGGCACTTAGAGTAATCATTTGGTAAATAGTTGTATAATTTCAAAATACATGAACTGTGTAAAGCGAGGCAAATCCATCCGTGGATGAACCATGCCTGAGAAAAACACGTGAGCCCCATCTCTGCCTCTCACTGGTAACTCTGAACTTGAAACATTTTCCAGCTAGCAGGATGTTAAAGTTTTCCGAACTTGTCAACAGATATTGGCCAGACATCACTAGAAGTGTAGATTATCCAGTGTTTATTTTCTGAATCTACTGTTTCTATGTATATCATGAAATATACGCAGTTCCCCACAAAATTGTGACTGTGAAAGATTAGAGAATTTTGTTATGTTCTGGAAGGAGCATCAACATTTGGAAGTATGTCATCATCTTTTTTTTTTTTTTTTTTTAAAGGAAATCATGACCAGATCTGAAATGGCAGAAAAAATGTTCTCTTCAGAAAAGATAATGTGATTGGAACCCATATAAATGAAACCCAGTTAACGGTGAAGGACTTCCTCAAGACTGAAAGAGAGCTTTGTTTTGATCTAGTGCAACAAGTTTTTATTGCATTGTCTTGGAAATCTGTGTATTAAAATGAAGAATTCAGGTGGTAGGAGGTTTCTGCACCCCTTTTAAGCTACTTTAAATGTCAGCTTAATGTCCACCAAATTGCCTGGATTTGGAAATAATCTAAGAGAAGTATTATGATAAAGAAATATGCCCGGATGCTCTTAGCTAGAAGGAGGCAGGGATGTGGATTTGGGCTTTCTCTTTTCTCTGGAAAATATGGCAATTCCAGATTTAAAAATATTTTTTACGTAAACACTTCTGTTCTTCCACTCACTAACCTTTGAGGTAGAGGATGTGATTCTTCTGAAGTGTGGTAAAGCAGCATCTCCATGTCTTAGGTTTCTAGTTACTAGATGCAATAATAATATTCTTTGACTTTTATATGGAAGTGATTTGATATCAAGTAAAACTTGATTAACCGTAGAACATAAGCATGTTTATAGGGTTAGTTTTGGGGTGTGTGTGTGTGTGTGTGTGTGTGTGTGTGTGTCTGTGTGTGTACACACATATGGGTCTGCACAAGGTCCTTGTTTGTAAATATCACCATGCACATCAAATCACAGAGTTAGGTCCTCTCTAAGCTCAGGGGAACAGAAGTACACAGGAATAAGGTCTTGAAGGTCACTTCCAAGGATTTGCCCTCCCACTATCCCCTCATTCAGGCCACGTGTTCACGTGCTGCTGCTGAATCTGTGTGGGGCAGGTGGTAGACACGTGGCCAGAGGGGGACACTTTCTCCCCGGCAAGCTGGCAGATTCGTTACCAGTGAGCCTTATAGACCCTAGAACATCCTTTACATAATCTTGGTTTATTTGATTTTATAATAAAACATGTATTTGTCTGTACAGTACATCACTATTAATCTTGTAATTAATTTCTTGACCTTCGACCATGTTTTATACATCATTTTGTTACATATTATATATGTAATGTATGATTTGAAATTTTTTTGTTTTAATATTTTTTTTAATGCAGAACATTCTAAACTTGAAAGGTAGTTGAATGTAGTATGATGGAAATGTGAATGTTTTGCTGCTGTCATGACCAAAGATACAGGGGTCGCGGAAATATAGGATAGGAATTAAAGTTAGAATTTTGCATATCTTTCTTTGAAGGAGTTCTAACCTTGGGAATTGAGAATGGCTTCAGAAAAGTTTGAGAAGCACTTAAAGTCTTAACCAGTACAAACACTTAAATATAACCTTTATTATTTTTTTCATTATGAAGCCACAAAATTGTCCTTTCAAAAGCCTACTTTTTCAATTTACTTCTCATTTATTCATTTCATAGGGATTAGTAAGAAAGATCGCTAGTAGTAAGATACTTTCAGATTTATTTTCCATAGGGAACACTGAACAGTTTGGGACATGCTTCCTAGGAAAAGAGTGGCTAACAGTGTGAGTTCCATTCCTTTTTTCTGTTTTTGACACGATAATGGGCCCCTACCTACTACATTTCCCAGCATTTGTGTCCATTCTGGTTTTGCTGTGTTTTACCCCGGGCCCAGTTGTTGCAGGGCTGGAGGCGACCCTGCCTTCTAGGTCCTGCTTTTATCTACCACTCCCAGAGTTAGGAGGCAGACCCCCAACTCCTCAGCTCCAGGTGAATTTTGAAATGCAGAGTCCTGGGCTTCCAGCCAGTAGGAGCTACAAATGTAGCGGAGCAGGAGTGGGGCATCGATGTGAAGTGTGTTAATAAGGGAGACTGCCTCTGGCATTAACCTCAGTAGTGCGTACGAAAACACTGCTTTCAGCTATAGGCTGAAATGCAAACTTTTTTCATCTTCTAGAGAAAGCAGGATTCCCTCCTGACAACCTTATCAGAAATGTTTTTCAAAGGGCATATTCTCTGTCACTTTCAGTGACAATTGTGGCATCAGTTGGTGTTTATGATGACCTGAATTGAGTATTCCTATGGAGGGCCCTCTTAGCCCCCCCAAACCCCATAAACAGAAGGGGGTGTCCTCAGGCTACAGCTGTGGTTCGTACGAAGGGCACCGGGGAGAAGTTACAACCAGGGCTATCGTACAGCTCGTCACCCCGCTTCTGCAACAAGTGGTCAGGAACTGGTCATCAAAGCTTTTGAGGCTATCAGACCAGTTTATTCTTGGGGAGCCAACCAGATGAAAGGATCTGAGGGTGAGTCTAGTTTTATGTGTTTCTAGACAAAATGCTTACGTGTTCTAATGCAACTCGTGTTAGATTTATACGATGTGTGAAATCTGTGTCAAAGGGAATTTTCATGATTTGAGTTAGATTAGGATTTAATTATCTGCTTTAAAGGACAGTATATTTATTTCAAAAATAAGGAAAAATAAATGAATGTATGAATTTTTTAAGCCTGAGAGACGATGTTCCCTTACTTTTCCTGTAAAGAAAATAATTTTTAAATCTTTCGTATCCTATAGAGAAAACCAACTTTTCCTCTGTGATACAGTACATTATGTTTGCACTACCATAATGTCAGGACTGAGAGTATGAAAAATGTACACATAAGACTGATTTTTGTATCTTTTTTTAAAAGGGGGTTTCAGGTGCCCAACTGGCTCAGTCAGTAAACATGCGGCTCTTTATCTTGGGGTCGTGAGTTCGAGCCCCACGTTGGGGGCAGAGTTTCTTTTAAAAATAAATAAAAGGGGTTTGAGTCTATTGCACTAAGCTTTACAAGCTACACATGACTAACTTAAAGGGGAGAGCTGTTGTGCTAGATTTAAAAATCACTAGTTTTTTCGGTACTTGTGTCCCTGTATGGTCAACAGCGTGCACCAAGCAATAGAGCACACCAAGCCTTATACTTACAAAGAGAAGTTTAACATACTAGGTAAAGTTCTAAACATATCAAATGTATATAAGTGACAAAAATAGGATTTTAAGGAAATGTACAGTATATACAGAAGCTCAGTACTTCGTTAAGAAACTAGGGAAACGTGTATTTGAGGAGAAAACTTAGGGGTTTGAAAAGTTATATTTTTCTATTTAAAAGGGTTAAATTATTGTATAATTTGGAAGAAGTTGCTTTGAATGTAGGACAAAACCGTTTCAAAGATTTTTGTTTTAAAAAGTTGATGTATTTTTGTGCCTTAATATTTGTTCTGACTTTTAATAAAATGCTTTCTGAAATTCTAGATGATTGATTCTAATATTTACTACTGCCAGATTATATATATAAATCTTCAGGAAATATAGACCCAAACAGATGGCAGGGCATAAACAAAGTCTTAAAAAAAGGAGATACAACTAATTAACAAACATGGAAAACCGTTCAGCCTCAGAAGTGATCAGAGAAATGCAAAGTGAAAGGGTAAATTTTTAAATTAACAAGTCTGTACTAATGTATTTATAAAACCTGTTTCAGCTTTCAAAGTGTGATGAACACACTCATTAATGATAGTAATGTAATTGATTCAGCCTTTGTGAAGAGAAGGGTATAACCTTTGAATGCTGCCAATTCTGGTGATATTTTTAAAAATTCAAATTATAGGGGTGCCTGGGTGGCTCAGTCAGTTGAGCATCCGACTTCGGCTCAGGTCATGATCTCACAATTCATTGAGTTCAAGCCCCGCGTCGGGCTCTGTGCTGACAGCTCAGAGTCTGGAGCCCACTTTGGATTCTGTGTGTTCCTGTCTCTCTGCCCCTCTCCTGCTCACATTCTGTCTCTCAAAAATGAATAAATAAAAAAAAATGTTTAATAAAAATAAAAATTCAAATTATAGAATAAGGCTTCTGCACAAAAATGTTTATTATAGCATTATTTTTTTTATTCAACATTTCAGAAGGTTAAGACAAAAAGAAGTTTATTTCTTGGCCATGCAACATGGGCCTAGAGGTGGGCGGGGTAACCTTCCTCCACACATCCCCTCAGGGACCCAAAGTTTATTTCTGCCTTGTGAGCCCTCCAGCTCCTAGGTCCTGTCATCTGTATGCAGCCAGCAGGAAAAAGGACAGCCTGGGAAGTTTTGGGGGGGCGAAACCCAGAAGTGTTGCTCGTCACTTTGGCGAACAGTCACATGGCCACACAAACTGCCTGCCCGCTACTCTGTGAAGGAGAGGATGGCTTTGGGTGGACAGCTAATGGCTTCTGCCACAGATTATTTGGGAGCAGTGGAGAGGGAAGACAAAAGCTGCCTATCTATTTTCTAATGGAAACACATGGAGAGATATGTAAAAAACGGTGGTCCACAAGTAGGTTATACGATGTCAAAAAATCTAGAAGCAAGCATGGTCTCAGATCATAGCTTAATCCATTAATAAATAAAATCCATCCTGCCCCAAGTAAATGGAACATGGAGAATATTCTTGGAAATTCTCCCAGCCTTGGGGGTGGCCAAGATGAGTATCCCCCCCCCCCCCCAAGGAAAAGCAGGCCTGTTGTAATAACAGTGCTGACGGTTTAGGGAGGGCCGGGAATGCTCACGCAGTGGCAGTGGCACGTTCTGTTAACCGTGTGGTCTCAGTAGCCATGAGGTAGGTCTAGCCAGTGAGTTTACAGAGGCAAAATCAGACTCAGCACGGCCAAATAACTTGCCCAAAGTCACCCTGCTCGCAAATGGAAGGCTAGTATTAACACTGGTGGGAAGCATCCTCGAAGGGTTTCCACAAAGTCCTGGGCAGGAAGGAGGTACATGTTTGCTTGTTAGGGGATTGAGGTCCGGAATCTAAAGTGCCTGGTGCTCAGGCCTTCTCTCTCTCTCTCTCTCTCTCTCTCTGTCTCCGCAAAGAGAGAGCTTCACAATACAGCGAGGTTACACAGAATGCATCAGAGGTTGTCAGAGGCCCACTGACAGAGGCCTACTGAGAGAGACCCAGCTGAAATAAACCCCCCCACATGAAATTGAAATTCTAAGATGCGTTTGCGTGTGTTCAAGTTTCCCAGGGCAAGTTATGCCCCTTCAGTGATAGTGGATTTGCAGCTAAATTCCCATTAACATAAGCTCGTATGGTACTCAATTCACACACAAATAATTTTGACACTTCCTTTAAGTCATTGTGGAAAAGTAGTAAACTGCAATGGAAGTCTATGTACAGAGAAACTTTTAAAAGCTACCCAGCAGATGGTGCCAAAGTAATATCTCTGAAGAGTTCTGGTCTGGAATTCTTGCCTTTACAATTATTTTCTTTGATTAACTTACCAAATGCCGTTAAACAAATTTAGAGATGAAATAAGAAACTTTTAAAAAACCCAGTAAGGGTTTCCCTTCCATAGATTGTGACTTTCAGAAATGCTAAAGTAGGTTTTGCATTTCTTACCTGTGATGTGTCTTCCCCAGCACCTCTGGACACTCACCTTCGGGACCTTGATAAAGTTACTCACTTTATCAGTGTGTTCAATCTGTCTGATCACCCCAAGGAGCATGACTGATCTGCTACTAAAAACCTCTGGGATCTGTAAAAAACAAACAAACAAAACAACAACAACAACAACAAAAACCCCACCACTTAGCTATTAATGAAGTTCTTCCTTTTAAAAAAAAAAAAAAAGTACACAAAGAGCACCACCATTCCAGGAAAACAGTTATCCTTTTGGAATATTTCCAGTTCTCTCAGAATTAGAACTTGGGGGGTGTCTGGGTGGCTCAGTCGGTTCAGCATCCAACTCTTGATTTCGACTCAGGTCATGATCTCATGGTTTGTGAGATCGAGCCCTGCATCAGGCTCTGTGCTGACAGCATGGATTCTCTCTCTCCCTCTATCTCTGCCCCTTCACCACTCACTCACTCTTGCATGCTCACTCAAAAAAAAAAAAAAAAAAAAAAAAAAAAAAAAAA
>NW_026058828.1:0-14285 GCF_023721935.1 Panthera uncia
TCACTCAGTTGTACGCTTCAAAGCGGTGCATTTTATAGTGTGGGAATCATATCTCAATAAAATAAAATTAATGGGCTTACACTAATTTCAAGACATAAAAACTCCATGGGGTGCCTGAGTGGCTTAGTCGGGTAAGCCTCCAACTCTTGATCTCACCTCAGGTCATAATCTCACGGTTCCTGAGTTCGAGCCCCACATTGGGCTCCCTGCTGTCAGTGCAGAGCCCACTTTGGATCCTCTGTCCCCCTCTCTCTGCCCCTCCCCTACTCACACACACATGCGCGCACTCTCTCTCTCTCTCTCTCTCCAA
The DNA here is from genome assembly GCF_023721935.1 of Panthera uncia. Taxonomy (NCBI): domain Eukaryota; kingdom Metazoa; phylum Chordata; class Mammalia; order Carnivora; family Felidae; genus Panthera; species Panthera uncia. The sequence goes on from NW_026058828.1 coordinate 311, forward strand.
ATAAATAAGTAAACGTTAAAAAAAAAAAATTAGTTCTTAAAAAGTTAAAACCATACCTGCCGTCCAACCCAGCCATTCCACACCAAGGTATTTACCCAGAAGAGATGATGGAAATGAAAGCAGATGTTCACAAAAAGACACTAATGTACATTATTATTTTCAGCAACTTTATTTTTTTAAGTTTATTTATTTATTTGGAGAGAGAGTGTGTGAGCAGGGGAGGGGCAGAGAGAGAGAGAGAGAGAGAGAGAGAGAGAGAGAGAATCCCAAGCAGGCTCCACACTGTCAGTGCAGAGCCCAATGTCGGGCTCAAACTCACAAACCGTTAGATCACGACTTGAGGCAAAACCAAGAATCAGACATTTTACTGAGCCACCCAAGCACCCCAGCAGCTTTATTCTTAATAGTTTAAAACTGGATGTAACCTAAAGTCCGTCAACAGATGAACAAAGTATTTGTGGTATACCCACACAGCCAACTACTGTTCAGTAATCAAAAGTAACCAACACTCTACAACATAAATAAATTTCAAAACCTTTATGTTGAATGAAAGTAATCAAATCCAAAAGATGATAGACTCCATGGATTATGGTTCTATGTATGAAGTTCTAGAACAGGCAGTACTAAGCTATGGTGATTATGTCAGTCAGAACAATGGTTGCTTCTGGTGGGAGTAGGATTGACCAGAAAGGGATTTAAAGAACCTTCTATGATGATGGAAATGTTGTGTCTCGATTTAGACTATACACTTAAAATTTGTGTATTATATAGGGGTACCTGGGTGGCTCAGTTGGTTAAGTGTCTGACTTCAGCTCGGGTCATGATCTCGTGGTCCATGGGTTCAAGCCCCGCGTTGGGCTCTGTGCTGACAGCTCAGAGGCTGGAGCCTGCTTTGGATTCTGTGTCTCCCTCTCTCTCTCTGCCCTTTCCCTGCTCACACCCTCAAAAATAAATAAACATTAAATTTGTGTATTATATATATTGAACTTAAGTTTTAAAAATCAGTGTTTGCCCCTTTAAAAGAATAGATCTCAAATGTTAGGATTTTAAATGCCCCATGGAAATATTTTTTGATCAAGGAACCTCATTTTCACTCATTATATCAACTTAATATATCATATATGTCATATCAATTGTCCATGTTTATGGAGAAGCCCTATTTGCAAATTATTATAATAACAATATTACAATATTGTAATTATACAATATTACAAAGTGAATACTTACGGAACATAGATTAAGTGTCAGGCACCTTATATATGCTAACTTGTTTAATGCTCGTGAGAACCCTATGAAGTAGCTATCAGTATTATCCCATTGTGTTGCTGGGGACACTGAGTTGCAGAAAGGCGATTGCTTTGCCCAGGGTTGTCCAGGGAGAGCCAGAATCCTGGGTGAGGCAGTCTGCTTCCAGGACTCATGCTTTCAACCTCTGCTGTGCTGAAACTGCTCACAGAAAGGAGAGCCTTGGTCCAATAGGAAAGGAGAAAACCCTTCTCTTTCCTATTTTATACCATAGGCACATTCCAAAATGTATGTGTCAGCGAGGAAAAGGCATAGACAAAGATGTGATTTATTCCTAAATATGATACTGCAAATCATAGATTTTTAAATCCATAAACTTTAAAATATATTGAAACTATCTAAGGAAATATGTGTATATGTTTGTATGTTTGCTTGTTTGTTTAAACTCCTCTAAAATGGGAATTCAAACTAGCATCTTAAAAACCTGGTTGTTATTGCAAACATTTGTGAAATCTATTGATTTTTGCCATCCCTCCTACATTTCCAAGTGGTATGTTAAAGCCAGCCCCCTGCCCGAAGCTTCCACTGTTACCTCTCCTTTAAGGAACGCCTGGGTGGCTCAGTTGGTTAAGCGTCCAACTTTGGCTCGGGTCATAATCTCATGGCTTGTGAGTTCGAGCCCCATGTTGGGCTCTGTGCTGACTGCTTGGAGCCTAGAGCCTGCTATGGATTCTGTGTCTCCCTCTCTCTCTACCCCTTCCTGCTCACACTCTGTCTCTGTCTCTGTCTCTCTCTCAAAAATAAACATTAAAAAAATAAGAATAAATATATATAGTAAATATATAATATTTATAAATCTATATAGATATATATGTGTAGATATAAATCTTTGTTGAGTTATTAAACATGAAGGAAAATAATATTTTATAATTTTAGATATTTATCTCTATAATGTTTCTCGTAGCTGAAGGAATAAAATTAAGAGTCTCAAAAACGGTTTCCAATGGAACAGCTAAACCTGCTACTTCTGATAATTTTGTGAGTATAGTATATATTTAATAGAGTCTGTGTCACATTCATTGACCGTCAGGAAAACATTTTCTACCTTAGTATGAAAGCTTTTTGTATGAAAATCAGTTTTACCAATTAGTGATAGTAGTTAAGTCTGATGATTGTAACTACTGTAGATCTTTGCTTCTCAAGTGCTGTTCTTGGACCAGAAGCATGAGCGTCACCTGGGAACTTGCTAGAAATGTAGTCTCAGGCCCACCTCAGACCCACTGAATCTGAATCTACTTTTTAACAGGATCCCATAGATGACTCATATGTACATTAAAGATCGAGAAGCTTTGTTATAGAAGCTTAATTTTTCAGCATTTTGAAGTGATTTTTGAAGCCGTCTCAGATAACATTTGGTATCTATTAGGAAAGGATTTTATGTGTTGCCTGTGTAGTTGACAAAATTAGCATTTTTTATATAAAGCTGGAAGCTTGAATAAAATGGTTAAATAGAGGGTAGAGATGCATTTTTAAATATTTTATGCATATTAAGCAAAGTGGAAATGCCTCTCACAGTTTTCTATTCTGCTTTCTTATAATTGTATATGTTGTGATTAATAGAATATAAAAATTTATGTGTGCTTGTAAGTTCTGACAGAACAGATGATATATGAGAATAGGTTAATCTGTTCAGTAAATCTTTTCATTTTTTGTTAATCAATAATTCTGTAAAATGTGTTCTTTGAGTAGTTTTATGGTGATTTAAACTTTAGAAAAATTACAACAGTTTTAATTATCTGGTGTTAGAGCTATTAAACTTCAAATTTTTAAAGATATTTTCCTTTTATTTTAGGGATATACAGTATATCCCACTTTATTTTAAAACTCAATGCTTACCAAAACATCAAAGGAATACTTTTTCATTTCCCAAAATTAAGTGCAGTCAGCTCTTGATCAGAAGCCTTATCTCATGAGAATTGGGGTTCCTGTTAATACTGGCTCAGCTGCTTTGTCTGTCTAGGTGAGCAAGATGTGATTGACACTTGAGTATTCCATGTGGCCAGGTAGATCACAAAGAAACATTTTTATTTATTTTATAGTATAAATCAAAATATTCAGTATACCTTTTCTTTTTCTTTCTCCCAATGAGATAACTATAAGCAAGCATCTATTAAAAAACAGATTCCCCAACTGACCTGTTTTCCTTCTCTTGTCTCCTGCAGAGAGATGAGTGTAAATACAAGCGATAGAAATAAATAGGCTTTTGTAAAATTAGAGTATTTGCACTGTCATCTTTTTCGGTTGAAAAATTATAAACTCATGATATAAAAACTTGAACAAATTAGGAGGCATAATGAATGCTGGGAGCAAAAAACCAATACAAATCAATATTCTTGCTATTTTCTCATTAATCGACTCTGTGTTTCTACTCTGTTTTTTCAGGGTAAAAAAAAAACCCAAAACCCACACCTGTGCATCTAATGTAAAGAAAACCAAGAAGTAAAAAATTCTGAAATCCAAATTTTTGTTTGTTTGCCTGTTTAAGAGCATACTGGCATAATTTCTGTGTGGCATAAGTGCCAAGTTCTTAGGATATGTAGAAATGAAAAGAATCATGCATTTGAATTTAAATGCTTACATTTTATATACATTATATTTTACAATTCTTTCAGGTCATACTAAGCAAATGCTGATATATAAATATTTATTTCTACAGGATGAAGATTTGAAGTGGGTGGAAGAAAATATTCCCTCTTCATTCACAGATGTGTAAATATCTTTTGTTAAAGTTTGAGTCTAAAATTTAGTATATCGTATAAAGAGATAACTTTCATGTTCCGTCATGTGCTTTTCGAACCTCGTACCTCCATATGTTTTGATAGGCCCCCATCACTAGTGAATGGCTAGTGTCATGTCAGGCTACAAGGAGAACACAGCCCTGCCTTGGTCTTTCCTTCTTCTTTTTTCACTGTACAACAACCATGTGAATGCTTGTGGCCTATAACCAACTCCAGCCCTTTCTGATCTAAGTTTTTCAGGATTAGAATCACTTTATCTTGTTTCAACTTTCTATTATGGAAAAGTTCAAACATATGTAAAACTTTTTTTTTAAAACACATGGAACCCCAATACCATGTATGGTGGGGAAGCTTTTGGAGGAAAAACATGAGCTTCGGCAAAGTATAGACCAAGCCCCTCGGGAACTTTGAGCTGATCGGGATCAATGTTCTGTTTGACGCAGTGTTCTGTTTGATAATGTGAAGCAAGAATTCCACGTAGCTGTTTCCACAACAGAAACCAGCAGGATAGGCAGAGAGGATAACATTTTCATATACTGTTCTTTCCTTTCCCTGCTCCCATTTACTTCCATGTAGACAGTTTCTGTTTAGTATGAAATTCTGTTTGCCTGTCTTAGGACAATTTGAACAGATTATCACTTTTCCTTATCTCTGATCAGCCATAAAGGACAGCTTAGCGGAGTTCACCTCCCTCTTCAATGCACTGAATACATCTTACTAAGTTTTCAACAATCATTAACCTCACGGAGGAAGCATCTTTGAGATTGCTAGTGTTTACCTCCAAACAGTGCTGAGCATCCAACGACGGTCTGGGTCTCTCAGGTTCTGGTTCAAGTTTCCCCGAAAGCAGTCCTCTCCCCTGGGTTTTCCTTGATAGTAGTATTCCAGACAGTCTAACGTGGCCCCTTTCTCACACCTAGTTAGTCTCTTGCTTCTCTTTCTTCTGCCTTCACCATAGACTGCTCTGTAAGTGGCGTTCTCTGGAGTCTCACAGTGAGGGGACTTGCGTGTGGTAGCTCTGGCGTATAGACTTTCCCTTCAGGCTCGCTCTCTGTCTGTGAGGGAGATCTACCACACGGTGGGGCTCTACTCTCGGCTTTTCTTTTTTATCTGTGTTTTCTTTCCCAAGCAAAGGCTGTATTGTAGAACTCTCTCTAGCGCCCCCCACCCCCAGTAGACACCCATCAGTGGTAATGATGGTATGGGAATTAAGCAAGTACTTGATTCCATAAATACCTTTCCTAATACGTTTCCGTGTCCCTCTATTTAAAAAAATTTTTTAATCTTTATTTGTTTTTGAGAGAGAGACAGACAGACAAGAATGAGAGCAGGGGAGGAACAGAGAAAGACAGAGACACAGACTCTGAAACAGGTTCCAGGCTCTGAGCTGTCAGCACAGAGCCCGACGCGGTGCTTGAACTCAAGATCTGTGAGTTCATGACCTGAGCCAAAGTTGGATGCTTAACCGACTGATCCACCTAGGTGCCCCTCTCTTTATTGTATTTAGTTAGTTAGTTAGTTAGTTAGTTAGTTGGGGTTTTTTTAATTTAATTTTTAATTTTGTTAAATTTACGTCCAAATTAGTTAGCATATAGTACAACAGTGATTTCAGGAGTAGATTCCTCAGTGCCCCTTACCCATTTAGCCCATCCCCCCTCCCACAACCCCTCCAGTAAGCCTCTGTTTGTTCTCTGTATTTATGAGTCTCTTCTGTCTTGTCCCCCTTCCTGTTTTTATATTATTTTTGTTTCCCACCCCTTATGTTCATCTGTTTTGTATCTTAAAGTCCTCTTAGGAGTGAAGTCGTATGATTTTTGTCTTTCTCTGACTGACTAATTTCACTTAGCATAATACCCTCCAGTTCCATCCATGTAGTTGTAAATAGCAAGGTTTCATTCTTTTTGATTGCTGAGTAATACTCTATTGTATATATATATACCACATCTTCTTTATGCATTCATCCGTCGATTGACATTTGGGCTCTTTCCATACTTTGGCTATTGTGGATAGTGCTGCCATAAACATGGGGGTGCATGTGTCCCTTCGAAACAGCACACCTGTCTCCCATGGATAAATGGCTAGTAGTGCAATTGCTGGGTCGTAGGATTCTCTTTATTTTAATATACTGTATATATTTAAGGTGTACATGATGATTTGATATACATATGGACACTGAAATGATTACTATAGTCAAGCTTACTCATCCCTCTTAAGTTCTCACAGGACAGAGCCTGATGCGGGGCTTGAACTCACGAACTGTGAGATCATGACCTAAGCAAAGTCAGATGCTTAACCGACTGAGCCACCCAGGTGCCCCTTAACTGAAATTTTTTGAAGTATAGCACACATTCTGGAAAGTACAGAATCCTAAGCTCAATAAATTTGCAATATGAACACACTCATGTAACCCAGATTAAAAATAAATAAAACATCACTAGTGTCCTAAAAACCCCTTTATTTTCCTCCTAAATCACAATCCCACTTTTTGAAAGGTGCTGCTGTCCTGGTGTCTGTAACTGTCAATTATTTGTGTCAGATTTAAAAAATTCATCCCTCAGTAATCCGTTCAGCTTCTTTGCTGTGTAGTATTCCATTGTGTGAATACACTACAGTTTACCCATTTGGTTATTTTCAGGTTGGGGGCTATTAAGAACAGTATGAAAATTCCTCTTTGTGTGCGTTGGTGAGCTTCGGTGTTTACTTCTGTCAGCTGTGTCCATCCAGGAATGAGAATTTACAGATCACAGGGATATATGCCTGTACTCAGCCTTCATACATACACTAGCCTGTTAATAACATTGTTACCTGTTTTTGTTTCAGAGCTCTTCCAGTGTTAGTGGATTCAGATGAGGTAAAATACATTTTTTGCTTATTTTCTTGGTGCTGTTATTTTCACAAAGTAGAAATATATTTCAGAAAGAAATTCTGAAAGTTACTTTGTAAAACAATTACAAATCGAGCAGCCTGGAAGACTGCACTGATTTGTCAATGAAACCTAAAGGAGCTAGATCCTCATTTAAAACAGGAGCAAGATAAATGCTTGTTGGTATAAAGGGAGGGAGAATTGTTTCATGAGATTTTGAGTCTGTGATTTTCTAACATCTTCTATGTGGGTAAGAGTTTAGAATACTTTAAGGTGGCAGTTTGTCTGAATTAATTTCTTCTACTTGGGATATTTTGCTAAGGTATTAGAGTTTCTACTCATTCTCATTTACTAAGCAGGAAATTTGAATCGAGGTTGTGGATTTGGGAAGGTTTGGAGGAGAAAATTGAGTTCTAGATCGTCTGGACATTGAAGGGTGGCCCAAGACAGGAAGAAGTCTGAGTAGTAGGAATTAGAGGATGGATATTGGGAACTCTAGCTTATGGGCAGGAACAGTAGGGGAGGAAGTTAGTGGTAACTGAGGCGTAATTCAGGTGGTGGCTATAGAGCAGGAGAGCAGCTGCTGCTCTGTTCACTGAAGGGAAATGACTTTGGCCGTGGCACGTTGATCTGGCAGTAGCGGGAAGTTTTGAGGGGGCTGCCGTAGACATGCACCTGGCTGCAAAGCAACTGAACTTCGGGATTTAGAATTCTACAGAAAGAGACATGATGGAGAATTACTTTGTAAAGGGCACTTAGAGTAATCATTTGGTAAATAGTTGTATAATTTCAAAATACATGAACTGTGTAAAGCGAGGCAAATCCATCCGTGGATGAACCATGCCTGAGAAAAACACGTGAGCCCCATCTCTGCCTCTCACTGGTAACTCTGAACTTGAAACATTTTCCAGCTAGCAGGATGTTAAAGTTTTCCGAACTTGTCAACAGATATTGGCCAGACATCACTAGAAGTGTAGATTATCCAGTGTTTATTTTCTGAATCTACTGTTTCTATGTATATCATGAAATATACGCAGTTCCCCACAAAATTGTGACTGTGAAAGATTAGAGAATTTTGTTATGTTCTGGAAGGAGCATCAACATTTGGAAGTATGTCATCATCTTTTTTTTTTTTTTTTTTTAAAGGAAATCATGACCAGATCTGAAATGGCAGAAAAAATGTTCTCTTCAGAAAAGATAATGTGATTGGAACCCATATAAATGAAACCCAGTTAACGGTGAAGGACTTCCTCAAGACTGAAAGAGAGCTTTGTTTTGATCTAGTGCAACAAGTTTTTATTGCATTGTCTTGGAAATCTGTGTATTAAAATGAAGAATTCAGGTGGTAGGAGGTTTCTGCACCCCTTTTAAGCTACTTTAAATGTCAGCTTAATGTCCACCAAATTGCCTGGATTTGGAAATAATCTAAGAGAAGTATTATGATAAAGAAATATGCCCGGATGCTCTTAGCTAAAAGGAGGCAGGGATGTGGATTTGGGCTTTCTCTTTTCTCTGGAAAATATGGCAATTCCAGATTTAAAAATATTTTTTACGTAAACACTTCTGTTCTTCCACTCACTAACCTTTGAGGTAGAGGATGTGATTCTTCTGAAGTGTGGTAAAGCAGCATCTCCATGTCTTAGGTTTCTAGTTACTAGATGCAATAATAATATTCTTTGACTTTTATATGGAAGTGATTTGATATCAAGTAAAACTTGATTAACCGTAGAACATAAGCATGTTTATAGGGTTAGTTTTGGGGTGTGTGTGTGTGTGTGTGTGTGTGTGTGTGTGTGTCTGTGTGTGTACACACATATGGGTCTGCACAAGGTCCTTGTTTGTAAATATCACCATGCACATCAAATCACAGAGTTAGGTCCTCTCTAAGCTCAGGGGAACAGAAGTACACAGGAATAAGGTCTTGAAGGTCACTTCCAAGGATTTGCCCTCCCACTATCCCCTCATTCAGGCCACGTGTTCACGTGCTGCTGCTGAATCTGTGTGGGGCAGGTGGTAGACACGTGGCCAGAGGGGGACACTTTCTCCCCGGCAAGCTGGCAGATTCGTTACCAGTGAGCCTTATAGACCCTAGAACATCCTTTACATAATCTTGGTTTATTTGATTTTATAATAAAACATGTATTTGTCTGTACAGTACATCACTATTAATCTTGTAATTAATTTCTTGACCTTCGACCATGTTTTATACATCATTTTGTTACATATTATATATGTAATGTATGATTTGAAATTTTTTTGTTTTAATATTTTTTTTAATGCAGAACATTCTAAACTTGAAAGGTAGTTGAATGTAGTATGATGGAAATGTGAATGTTTTGCTGCTGTCATGACCAAAGATACAGGGGTCGCGGAAATATAGGATAGGAATTAAAGTTAGAATTTTGCATATCTTTCTTTGAAGGAGTTCTAACCTTGGGAATTGAGAATGGCTTCAGAAAAGTTTGAGAAGCACTTAAAGTCTTAACCAGTACAAACACTTAAATATAACCTTTATTATTTTTTTCATTATGAAGCCACAAAATTGTCCTTTCAAAAGCCTACTTTTTCAATTTACTTCTCATTTATTCATTTCATAGGGATTAGTAAGAAAGATCGCTAGTAGTAAGATACTTTCAGATTTATTTTCCATAGGGAACACTGAACAGTTTGGGACATGCTTCCTAGGAAAAGAGTGGCTAACAGTGTGAGTTCCATTCCTTTTTTCTGTTTTTGACACGATAATGGGCCCCTACCTACTACATTTCCCAGCATTTGTGTCCATTCTGGTTTTGCTGTGTTTTACCCCGGGCCCAGTTGTTGCAGGGCTGGAGGCGACCCTGCCTTCTAGGTCCTGCTTTTATCTACCACTCCCAGAGTTAGGAGGCAGACCCCCAACTCCTCAGCTCCAGGTGAATTTTGAAATGCAGAGTCCTGGGCTTCCAGCCAGTAGGAGCTACAAATGTAGCGGAGCAGGAGTGGGGCATCGATGTGAAGTGTGTTAATAAGGGAGACTGCCTCTGGCATTAACCTCAGTAGTGCGTACGAAAACACTGCTTTCAGCTATAGGCTGAAATGCAAACTTTTTTCATCTTCTAGAGAAAGCAGGATTCCCTCCTGACAACCTTATCAGAAATGTTTTTCAAAGGGCATATTCTCTGTCACTTTCAGTGACAATTGTGGCATCAGTTGGTGTTTATGATGACCTGAATTGAGTATTCCTATGGAGGGCCCTCTTAGCCCCCCCAAACCCCATAAACAGAAGGGGGTGTCCTCAGGCTACAGCTGTGGTTCGTACGAAGGGCACCGGGGAGAAGTTACAACCAGGGCTATCGTACAGCTCGTCACCCCGCTTCTGCAACAAGTGGTCAGGAACTGGTCATCAAAGCTTTTGAGGCTATCAGACCAGTTTATTCTTGGGGAGCCAACCAGATGAAAGGATCTGAGGGTGAGTCTAGTTTTATGTGTTTCTAGACAAAATGCTTACGTGTTCTAATGCAACTCGTGTTAGATTTATACGATGTGTGAAATCTGTGTCAAAGGGAATTTTCATGATTTGAGTTAGATTAGGATTTAATTATCTGCTTTAAAGGACAGTATATTTATTTCAAAAATAAGGAAAAATAAATGAATGTATGAATTTTTTAAGCCTGAGAGACGATGTTCCCTTACTTTTCCTGTAAAGAAAATAATTTTTAAATCTTTCGTATCCTATAGAGAAAACCAACTTTTCCTCTGTGATACAGTACATTATGTTTGCACTACCATAATGTCAGGACTGAGAGTATGAAAAATGTACACATAAGACTGATTTTTGTATCTTTTTTTAAAAGGGGGTTTCAGGTGCCCAACTGGCTCAGTCAGTAAACATGCGGCTCTTTATCTTGGGGTCGTGAGTTCGAGCCCCACGTTGGGGGCAGAGTTTCTTTTAAAAATAAATAAAAGGGGTTTGAGTCTATTGCACTAAGCTTTACAAGCTACACATGACTAACTTAAAGGGGAGAGCTGTTGTGCTAGATTTAAAAATCACTAGTTTTTTCGGTACTTGTGTCCCTGTATGGTCAACAGCGTGCACCAAGCAATAGAGCACACCAAGCCTTATACTTACAAAGAGAAGTTTAACATACTAGGTAAAGTTCTAAACATATCAAATGTATATAAGTGACAAAAATAGGATTTTAAGGAAATGTACAGTATATACAGAAGCTCAGTACTTCGTTAAGAAACTAGGGAAACGTGTATTTGAGGAGAAAACTTAGGGGTTTGAAAAGTTATATTTTTCTATTTAAAAGGGTTAAATTATTGTATAATTTGGAAGAAGTTGCTTTGAATGTAGGACAAAACCGTTTCAAAGATTTTTGTTTTAAAAAGTTGATGTATTTTTGTGCCTTAATATTTGTTCTGACTTTTAATAAAATGCTTTCTGAAATTCTAGATGATTGATTCTAATATTTACTACTGCCAGATTATATATATAAATCTTCAGGAAATATAGACCCAAACAGATGGCAGGGCATAAACAAAGTCTTAAAAAAAGGAGATACAACTAATTAACAAACATGGAAAACCGTTCAGCCTCAGAAGTGATCAGAGAAATGCAAAGTGAAAGGGTAAATTTTTAAATTAACAAGTCTGTACTAATGTATTTATAAAACCTGTTTCAGCTTTCAAAGTGTGATGAACACACTCATTAATGATAGTAATGTAATTGATTCAGCCTTTGTGAAGAGAAGGGTATAACCTTTGAATGCTGCCAATTCTGGTGATATTTTTAAAAATTCAAATTATAGGGGTGCCTGGGTGGCTCAGTCAGTTGAGCATCCGACTTCGGCTCAGGTCATGATCTCACAATTCATTGAGTTCAAGCCCCGCGTCGGGCTCTGTGCTGACAGCTCAGAGTCTGGAGCCCACTTTGGATTCTGTGTGTTCCTGTCTCTCTGCCCCTCTCCTGCTCACATTCTGTCTCTCAAAAATGAATAAATAAAAAAAAATGTTTAATAAAAATAAAAATTCAAATTATAGAATAAGGCTTCTGCACAAAAATGTTTATTATAGCATTATTTTTTTTATTCAACATTTCAGAAGGTTAAGACAAAAAGAAGTTTATTTCTTGGCCATGCAACATGGGCCTAGAGGTGGGCGGGGTAACCTTCCTCCACACATCCCCTCAGGGACCCAAAGTTTATTTCTGCCTTGTGAGCCCTCCAGCTCCTAGGTCCTGTCATCTGTATGCAGCCAGCAGGAAAAAGGACAGCCTGGGAAGTTTTGGGGGGGCGAAACCCAGAAGTGTTGCTCGTCACTTTGGCGAACAGTCACATGGCCACACAAACTGCCTGCCCGCTACTCTGTGAAGGAGAGGATGGCTTTGGGTGGACAGCTAATGGCTTCTGCCACAGATTATTTGGGAGCAGTGGAGAGGGAAGACAAAAGCTGCCTATCTATTTTCTAATGGAAACACATGGAGAGATATGTAAAAAACGGTGGTCCACAAGTAGGTTATACGATGTCAAAAAATCTAGAAGCAAGCATGGTCTCAGATCATAGCTTAATCCATTAATAAATAAAATCCATCCTGCCCCAAGTAAATGGAACATGGAGAATATTCTTGGAAATTCTCCCAGCCTTGGGGGTGGCCAAGATGAGTATCCCCCCCCCCCCCCAAGGAAAAGCAGGCCTGTTGTAATAACAGTGCTGACGGTTTAGGGAGGGCCGGGAATGCTCACGCAGTGGCAGTGGCACGTTCTGTTAACCGTGTGGTCTCAGTAGCCATGAGGTAGGTCTAGCCAGTGAGTTTACAGAGGCAAAATCAGACTCAGCACGGCCAAATAACTTGCCCAAAGTCACCCTGCTCGCAAATGGAAGGCTAGTATTAACACTGGTGGGAAGCATCCTCGAAGGGTTTCCACAAAGTCCTGGGCAGGAAGGAGGTACATGTTTGCTTGTTAGGGGATTGAGGTCCGGAATCTAAAGTGCCTGGTGCTCAGGCCTTCTCTCTCTCTCTCTCTCTCTCTCTGTCTCCGCAAAGAGAGAGCTTCACAATACAGCGAGGTTACACAGAATGCATCAGAGGTTGTCAGAGGCCCACTGACAGAGGCCTACTGAGAGAGACCCAGCTGAAATAAACCCCCCCACATGAAATTGAAATTCTAAGATGCGTTTGCGTGTGTTCAAGTTTCCCAGGGCAAGTTATGCCCCTTCAGTGATAGTGGATTTGCAGCTAAATTCCCATTAACATAAGCTCGTATGGTACTCAATTCACACACAAATAATTTTGACACTTCCTTTAAGTCATTGTGGAAAAGTAGTAAACTGCAATGGAAGTCTATGTACAGAGAAACTTTTAAAAGCTACCCAGCAGATGGTGCCAAAGTAATATCTCTGAAGAGTTCTGGTCTGGAATTCTTGCCTTTACAATTATTTTCTTTGATTAACTTACCAAATGCCGTTAAACAAATTTAGAGATGAAATAAGAAACTTTTAAAAAACCCAGTAAGGGTTTCCCTTCCATAGATTGTGACTTTCAGAAATGCTAAAGTAGGTTTTGCATTTCTTACCTGTGATGTGTCTTCCCCAGCACCTCTGGACACTCACCTTCGGGACCTTGATAAAGTTACTCACTTTATCAGTGTGTTCAATCTGTCTGATCACCCCAAGGAGCATGACTGATCTGCTACTAAAAACCTCTGGGATCTGTAAAAAACAAACAAACAAAACAACAACAACAACAACAAAAACCCCACCACTTAGCTATTAATGAAGTTCTTCCTTTTAAAAAAAAAAAAAAAGTACACAAAGAGCACCACCATTCCAGGAAAACAGTTATCCTTTTGGAATATTTCCAGTTCTCTCAGAATTAGAACTTGGGGGGTGTCTGGGTGGCTCAGTCGGTTCAGCATCCAACTCTTGATTTCGACTCAGGTCATGATCTCATGGTTTGTGAGATCGAGCCCTGCATCAGGCTCTGTGCTGACAGCATGGATTCTCTCTCTCCCTCTATCTCTGCCCCTTCACCACTCACTCACTCTTGCATGCTCACTCAAAAAAAAAAAAAAAAAAAAAAAAAAAAAAAAAA
>NW_026058829.1:0-14270 GCF_023721935.1 Panthera uncia
ATATTAAAAGAAAACTCCAAGACCAAATGGTTTCACTGGACAATTTTACCAAACATTCAAAGAAAATAACACCAATTTTACATACACACAGCAGAAGAAGGAATACTTCTCAACTCATTTTATGAAGGCAGAATGGCCCAGATACAAAACAAGACAAAGATTGCATATAAAAAAGAAAATGAGAGACAACTATCCGCTCTGGAATATAAATTCAAGAATCCTCTCACCAAAATTTAACAAATGAAATCCAACCAATAATGTATAAAAAATATAATATGCCACAATCAAGTAGGATTTAGTACAGGTATACAAGTCTGGTTAAATATTCAAAAGTCAGTTAATGCAACCCAGCTGATCAACAGTATTGGCACATAATTTGCACAGAAAAAGGACTTGACAAAATCCAACATCCATTCATGATTGCAGGAAGAAAAATCTCTCACTACACAAGGAATAGAGAGAAGCTTCCTCAACTTGAAAGGAGCATCTAAAAAAAAAAAAAACCCAGGTAATATCATACTTAATGATGAGAGGCTAAATTTTCTCTCTCTAAGACTGAGTACTGAAACATCTAGCCATTACAATAAGGCAACTTAAAAAAGAAAGAAAGAAAAGTAATACAAATTGGAAAGGAAGAAATTCAACCAACCAACCAACCAACCAACCAACAAAATAACAATTGAAAAGCAAAAAACCAGAAACACCAGCTACAAGTAAAGAACAGAGTGGAGGCGGTGCTGATGGAAGAGCACATACAAAGAGAGAAACGACAGGGGCGTGGAAAAAGAAAAAATAAACATTGACCAGGCAGAGAGACTAAACGGCTTAATCGAGAGAGAGAGAGAGAGAGAGAGAGAGAGAAAATAAAGAAGGAAGCGGGGGTGGGGTGTGGGGGGATGAAGATAAAGTTACCCAGACAGAGAAACTATATGGCTTGATTATTCCAGAGAGGGAGAAAGGAAAGGAAAGAAGGAGGTGTAGAACATGTATCAAGAGAATGGATTAAGTACGTCTGCTTAACCAAACCAACAACCAGAGTAACCAGCCTAGAGAAGGGAATAGGTTAGAAGGAGAAAAGGAAGGAAGAATATAACTAAATAACAAGAATTGTCCTAGAATTAATCCAGGCAATGCAGCAGCACTGGTCTGGAGGAGGGGTCCGTCTGGTTCCACAATGTCTATCCCGTTTCGGTAGATACTGGAGTTATCCTGCTGGCACTGAGGAGAGTGGTTTGCTGTAGGCGGGTCCCGCCTCCACTGTGGGCCCCGCGGACCCATCCCTGAGGCCCCACCTTGGTGGTGGTGGGGAGGAAAATGGCGATCCCTCAGTCTCTTCTCCAGGGACCCGGTGTCCCAAGTCACTCCGTTTGAACCGTCCTCATTGTACCATGGGCACAGACAACGCGGTCTGTCTTGCTCCTCTGACTCCCGTGCCCCGGCGCTTGTCTGGGATTTAAACTCCTGCTCTGTGCACCCCGGCACTGGGGAAGCGCCTCTCTATGCCGCCCGATATGTGGTCCTGGCTTGTTTTGTCCTGTCCCGCAGCACTTCAGGAAGGGGACCACTTTCTCCTACTGTGGACTGAGCTCCTGACCTACCACAGAACCTGGGGGTGGCTCCCCTCCTCCCCAGGTGCATGAACGGGGCAGCCAGCCCCAGTCCAGAGAAAGCCCCACAGTTAGAGATGGGATCCCTCTCCGTCATGGTTCGAGGTTTCTCTTGTCCAGATACAGCCCCAGCCACTCTTTCTCTTCCTTTGTCTCTCTGCAGAAGGGGATCCCTCCCCTCTGTGCCTACATGGCCCGTTTTATCTCTCCCAGTTCGCAATCACCCACCTGTGGCCGGTCAGGCTGTCCCGGTGTCTCCCTGGTAGACGCAGTCTCTTTTCCTCCCAGACTCTTGGGGTTCAAAGTCCTTTGGCTTCAACCCTTCTTTGTTTGAGAGACACAGGAAGTATGGATCCCCCTACTTCTCCGCCATGTTGACCCCCAAAGCTAGGACTTAATATCTTGACAATCTAGTGACCCAGCTAATTCCATCCTGCCTCCAGTCCCTGTTTTCCCTGGTCACTGCCCAGATCAATACATTTTCTCATTTTTCCTTTCTCTCTAATGCTCTGGCTTCCTCTGCCTTCATGTACTGCACTCTATCCCTTCTCTTTGGTCTCTCAGATCCTTACAATATGCTCCCTGGAATTTCTGCTTTGTAATACACAGGCTCTCCTACATTCTCAACTTCTCTGAATCTTCTTTTCTCTTCCTGCCTTAACTCAGCCCTAGCTATCCCCAGTCACCCAACTTCTACAGCAACTCTGCAGGGAGGCTGCTCATACTCCCCACAAGTAGCAGGGTGGAGACATAAAGATGGTGTCATCATTACTTCACAGCACCACCTCAAGCAATGTTTGCTCTTGATTATGAAACAAACAAAAAAACAAAAAAACCACACTCCTTTGAAGCTTCCACCATTTGGCTCTACCACTCTTCATTACTGTCACTTACAAACGTATTAGACACATTGCTTCACACATTTATAACCATGGCACTTGGTTCATAGTTATCTCCATCTCAACTCCTGCCATCATCCTGAATAAATTCAGTATTCATCCTATCCAAAAACCTGGTCTCCTTTCAATGTTCTCATCTCTAACGTCTTTTTTCCCCACTCATCTCAGTTCCTATGCCTACAATTACATCCTGGATAAAATAAAATGTCTCCACCTAGAAACATATTTAAATATCCTACTCTAACCAAAGCCTTCTCTCCTTACAGTCTGATATTCTGCTGCTTTCACTTCACCTCTTTGTAGGCATCATCGGGATGGATAGAACTGACCCATCTACTTCTCCCTTTCTTCCTCCTCCCCAACCCCTGTGTCATTTTTCCCTTATCCAAACTAGAATCCATGGCTCATATTTGCAGTGCCTGTTTTTGCAAATACACTTCTTCCCTTTCCCCATATTCCCCTCTGCAATCATTAGACAAATCCCAACAATGGATGACTATGTCCCCTCCCAGCTTGCACTTGGCTGTCAAGCACAGCTACGGAAAGTCATATAATGTGGCACATCGTTACCACTCCAGATAAATGGTGATAAATGAACCATTTACACTACCCAGAGGTCCTATCATATTTCTCTTGTGAATTTACTCTTCCATTATCATCAAAACTCTCATTCAAGCTCCTATCCCCTCACACTTAGCAAATTACCTTGTCTTCTCATCTAGACAGGAAACGAAGCTCTCACCTAGAAACAACCTCACCTTTCCACCACTAAATCTATAAAGCTATCTCTATTTGCACCAAGCCTCACACGTTCCCTTCTCTTATCTAAACCTCACCCACCAGCTGTACTTTCTTTGTCCTTCTGTCATTCTCAGTATCTTGAAGTATTGATTATCCCCTTGAAGTATTGATTAGTGCTGTATTTCCAGCTTAACTGTACTGAAAGAATAGTCTATTTATTTTATTTTAATTTTTTAATGTTTACTTATTTTTGAGAGACAGAGAGAGACAGAGCATGAGTGGGGGAGGGGCAAAGAGAGAGAGGGAGACACAGAATCTGAAGCAGCTCCTGGCTCTGAACTGTCAGCACAGAGTCCGATGCGGGGCTTGAACCCATGAACTGCGAGATCATGACCTGAGCCAAAGTTGGATGCCCAACAGACTGAGCCACCCAGGCGCCCCAAAAGAATAGTCTATATGGCACTGTCCTCACTTCATTATTATTCATGCACTTTACAACTTCCTTTAGTCTGGTTCAGGTCCAATCACTCTTAAACATGCTCTTGCCGGGGCGCCTGGGTGGCTCAGTCGGTTAAGCGGCCGACTTCAGCTCAGGTCACGATCTCGTGGTCCGTGAGTTCGAGCCCCCCGTGGGGCTCTGGGCTGATGGCTCAGAGCCTGGAGACTGCTTCCGATTCTGTGTCTCCCTCTCTCTCTGCCCCTCCCCCGTTCATGCTCTGTCTCTCTCTGTCTCAAAAATAAATAAAACGTTAAAAAAAATTTAAACATGCTCTTGCCAACATCATCAACAACCAACAAATTACTAAACTCAATGACCACTTTTAAGTCCTCAACTCATTGCTCTCTCAATATCACTTAGCATAGACTTGATTATTCCTTCCCATTTTGAATATTCAGCCTTAACTTTCTTGGTAACACATTCCTACCAATTTACCATAAACTTTTACTATATGCAATCAGTAAATGCAAAAATTCCTCAGAGATATCTCCAAATGTTCTCCTGTATTTTATGCTATCTTCCTAAAAGAATCTCTCACACGCCTATGAATCTAAGTACCACCTGTGTGCTTATAAAAATACTTATGAAAAATTCAAGCAATACAGAAAGTACAAAGAAGAAAGCAAAAAATCACCTTAAAACGCCACACTCCAAATCAGCCATCATGAACATTAGGTGAACATCATTTCAGACATCTCCCAATGCATGAGAAAATGTTGTCATTAAGTTCTTCTGTAAGATGATGCACTAGTGGGCAATTTTCTTTTGTCCCTTGGGTGGTGTTTTCCTTCAGACGAGGTTTTAAACCTGTCTTTGCATATTATGTTCCTGTTTACAGTCTTTGCTTTACTACGTTTGCATAATAGCCTGTTTCTTTTCATGTTGCTTATACTTAAATCAAAAGCTGTGTTCAGTCTGCTATTTTCTCTGATACGGGCTCGATGAATTCTCCCGCACTCGTATTTACCTCATCTGGAAAATTTTCTCCCCTTTCTCATGACTACACTGTAAGATGTGTGTCTAATTGTCCATCTCACTGTAGCTTTAGAATTCACAGAAGGGTGGTAATAGTGGTGGTGGTGAGCAGTCACTTGGAGGGTCTGGGCTTTAACACTTTTCAAATTTGTGGCATGGGGTTAGCTTCCTTCCTTGTTTTGCTGTGCCTTGGTGTGCTTTTTGCTGGATTTTGCTATTCTTCTTTTGGGTTCATTTTAGTAGGCGTAGGAGGAGGGGAATTCTGTGATTTGACTTTATGCCACCATGCTCTTCCCTGGCAGCTGACAGCATCATTTATATTTCCACTCTGGACTTCTCTTTTGTTCTCTAGATTCATATAACCGAAGAAGTCATCGACATCTCTCCTTCTATGTTGTGGCAATCCCTGGCCTTGGCCTACCCACAACAATTTCCTGCCTCACCTTTCCTATGCAGATATTTCAGAGATCCCTTGATTTCAAGGAGGAAATGAGAACTGATCTAAATGAGCGATAGTGTTCAGAATCCTCTTAGTTACTGATTGGCCTAAGGATGGGCATGCAAGGGAGGCTAATGTGAGGAATTCCACAGGGAGAGACTTCTCTTTCTGAACAAAATGACAAAGCCTCAAAGGAGGAAGACTTTTCCCTTCCTTTCCCTTCTTCCTGCCTTGGACTTGGATGCATTGAACAGCATTTGTGACCATGAGGAAACAAGCCAAGAGAATCACAAGGGATGGCAGCATTGACATTTGGAATCACTGAACCAATTCCAACAACCACTGTCACCTCTAGACCTTTTGTTTTGTGAAAGCTTAAGCCTCGTTTGTTTAAACTACCCCTAGTTGGGCATTCTGTTGGCAACTGCATTGGTATCAGGAGCCAGAAGAATTACTAACTGTGATGTACACACCTCAAAATGAGCATAAGTGAGCTCATGATCCTCTCCACTAAACCTGATTCTCTTTCAGTCTCTTTCATCTTAGTAACTATTTACACCATTCACTCAGTTGTCTAAGTCAGAAACACGTGGGTTCCCTTTGAATCTTCTGCACCCACACACCCCAACATTCTATCACCAAATGTTGTCAATTCTATCTCTTAAATATCTCTCCAATATTTCCATATCTGCTGCTACCACTCCAGTCCAACTTACCAGCACCTTTTGCCTGGACTACTGAAAATGATTCTTACCGCATCTCCTCTGGCCCATCTTCAATACATTTTCCAAAACCAGCAATAGTAACGTTTTTTAAAGAAACGTATCTGATCAAGTCAGTCCCTTTGCTTAATATTCTCTAACGGTTTCCTACTTAAGTTAGAGTCAAGTCCAAACTCCTCACAGGGCCTACAAGACCTTAAGTGATGTGAACCTTGCCTACCTCTCTAGCTTTGTCTCAACCTTGGCATTACTGGCTTTCTTTTACTTTCTTAACCACTTTGAACTCTTGTTCATGTCAGGAACATATATATTATGTATCTAATATATGTAACATATATATATAATAATATTATATATAATATATGTTATACAATTATAGGTATTTAAATTAACCGAGTAAGGTCAAAGACGTCCATGAGCAAACTCTACTTTTAGGTGTATATCATAGAGCAATGTTTTTTTCAAGTTTCTGGCTACAACACATTAGTGAATGTATTGTGAAATTAACGTGGTGGGTTGTGACTATCGCTAAATTAACAGGACAGAGGCTGATAAATCAGGATATCTAGTCTTTTATGTTTTAGACACAGTCACTCTTTAAATTATTTTAATCTCCTCCCCCATCTGTGTACCTCCATACATGCTATATCCTCAGCTGAGAACATCCCCCCTTAAAAATCACTTCTTACAAGTACTACATCTTTCTTCATCTCACAGGCCATAACTTAGTCACATATACACAGTTTGCTATGACAGAAACTGAGAAATGTAGATACTCTGTGCCATTTTCTAGAAGCACTTTTGTCTTAGCTTTGCAATCCTATCCTTTAATGCCTGAACACCTGACCAAACCATTTGTGGCTAACCATTACTTAGTATAGATTTTAGCTGTGGCCATCTCACCTTCCAGGCAAAATGAACAGTCACATATTTCAGTCAAAGATTTGCCACTTGAGAGGAATTCCTTTCTCAAGCATCCTTCAGAACCACCCTTAAGTTGAGCTGTGATGCTGTTGTCATCCTCTTCCTGCTGTTGAAACCATATGTTCAATCCCTGGCCTGTGAATCTTCAGCAAGTAAAGTAAGGAAAAGAGGGAATACTGGAGACTTGTCAACAACAAAGCTGTATGTTTACTGGACTCTTGCTGTTTTTATAAGGTCGCTATGGTTCCTGCTGTCTGCTCTCCTCATTTTCTTTAATTTCTCCCAATCCCCCATCCTGATCCACTCTTTTCTCATTGATTCCTTGAGACACCCCCCACCATCTTCACCCAAGCATGTACTTCGGAGAAATTCTTTTATGCTTAATTTGACCAGAGTCAGTTTATGTTGGTTGTATTCCAAAATCGTGGCTGACAAAGGAAATGATATAAGGAAGTAGGATTCAGGCCATGACACCCTGTGAAATTTAGGATTTCTTATCTTATTGAAATGGAACAGGAGACAGTGAAGCTCTTATTCATATTTCTAGAAAGAAGTATAGTGGTGAAATAGTTATTTAGCACCTGGAATAAAGTGTCCACTTAAAATAAACTTTGAATGATTACATAACTTCTGCTTAGAGAACGTGAAGACGACATAAGGAACTCAGGTACCATAGGTCATGGCAGCTTCATCTGACCTACTAAATAAATTAAAGAAAGAAAGTGATGAACTCCCTAAATTAACATCAGAAAGTATGGATTAAAACTCAAGTACATTATGTGATTATGTTAAGAGATCTCATATTGCTTGGTACTAAAGTCTAACTAGAAAACCTGTTCTTATAGATTGGCCAAATATTACCAGTTGATTTCATAGCCTCTTCAGGGATGTTAAATGAAAATCAATGTGTTACTTGGGAAATAGTGAAACCTTGACATTTGGAATGGCCATCTGTGAGAGGATCTGTGGAAATTCTTTGTGGAAAATCCAACTACTTCAGGATGAAAGAAAGAATATTGTGGGGAAAAGGCCAACACAATCTGAGGAGTATTTGTGAGAATGGATTTGGAGAGTGCCTGGGGGAAACACAATTTTAGTTTGAGATGATGGATGCCAACATGGATGCACTTTGCACAATTTGGGCTTTGTGTGTCTGCTCCAGTAGCTACATGTGGCTCTATGAGTTTCCATGGATGGTCAACATGAACTAGATCCATTCCATTATCTCTAAAACAACATAAAACATCAGAAATCCCTTGGTATGTTGTACAGAAAGTAACTAAAAACATTGGGAAAATCTGAATGGGAACCATCACATATGTCACCCCACCTCCTGACTATGTCACCTGAGTGGGACTATAGAGTTATTCTCCATAATTTGAGACTATGTTGATGAAGAAAATGCCAGTATATTTTAATGATACTTTATCAGATGCTCTCAACTGGCATAGAATACTATTGGGAGACACTGAAGCTAAATTGGAATCCCTGGTCTTGAAGAGGATGTGGAAATACCTAAATGGCAGAGGTTAGTTAATAGCACTTAACCATCACAGGGAATGTGGATGTAATGACCATAATGGATACAAGTTCAGGATGGTAGTCAGAATGGCTTGATGTTAGAGATCACTGACTGTAGTCAATTAATTATGGGATCTGGAGGAATAAAACTGATGGATCCTACAGGATTTGAGGAATTCTTTGTGGTGGTCACATCCTCTATGAACAGAACAAGATTTGACATAGTGAAATAGAGTGAGGCAGATAGCTTAGAGTGCTGTCTCTGGGCTCATTCCTCAATTCCTAAAGCTGGAGTGGCTGGGGGAAAATTCATTTATTAAAAAAATATTTGCTGATCAAAAATTATGTGCTAGGTACTGTGGAGACACTGGGGAAACTGTCATGAGCCATGGTACCTGCTACCATGGATTAGAAGGGAAGGTAGACATATTGAAAGGAAACAAAATAATGTTCCTGTAAAGAAGTACAGGGGCTACAGAAACACAGATGTGGCACAGATAGTCAAAAAACTTTTCCTGAAGGAACTGACTGCTAAACTTAGACCTGAAGCATCAGAGTTAGCCAGGCAAAAGGAGGGAAAAGGGGTATTTTCTGCTAGGAAAATAATATGTGTGGAGGCACAGATATGAGAGAGAGAAGGGTGGGAAGATTAAACAAACTTAAAGAATGACTATGCATAGAAATATATAAGACTAGATATCTCCCTTCCCACATACTACAAAACTCCTAGACATGTTAGATAAAATGGAACATTCTTTCAAATGTATACTTGAAGTCACAAAAAGATTAAAGTATATATGCAGAGGCCAGGAATGAAAAAGAAACCAAAACTTTTACAATGCCATAAGCACAAAAGCTGACCCCATGGCTTCCCTGAGGCAGGTTACTCATCCCAGTAACATAGCATTTGTGTTTCAATGACCATGTGAAGATGAGACAAGACCTAAGAGACACTGTTGGTAGGGAGTTGTAGAGGAAAATAAGCTTGTATCTCAGGTGATTTGGGGTTAGAATTTATACTCCCTTTATGGTCCAGGATCCTTCAGCCTGATAAATTAACATTAAATGTACTCCCAGGCTGATGAGATTTTGGGCTGTTTGCCCAGCAGAAGCAAACACAAAACTTCTCTGGAGGGGCATTCTCCATAGGACTCTTACAAGGCCTTGCCACATAGGAGCTCAAATTCCAAAATCACAAAGCACAAGAAGAAACAATCTCCCATCAGCAAGAGTCAACAGAAACAACAAACACCATAATTAGGCACCTAGGAATTTCAGTTAATAGAATGACCATATGGAGACTAAGAAATAGTATATTTAAGTAAGAAAAATAAAAGAAGAAATGAAAATATAAGAAAAGAGCAGGATATTATTTTTAAGATTGATGTGAAAACAATCAAGGGAAGCTTCTAAAATTGAAAAATATAGTCATTGAAAACAAAAACCTAATATATGGTTTAAACAGACCATTAAGCTGAAAAGAGAAGTAATGACATAGAAGATGGATTTGACATGATTATCTATAATACAGCACAAATGGGTATAAAGATGGAGACTATGAAAGAGAGGTTAAGAGAAATGGAGGAGAGACTGAGAAGGATGAATATACATCTAATATATGCTCCAGCAGAAAGTATAGAAAATATTTAAAGGATATTTTAAAGGTTAATGGCTGAGAATATTTCAGAATTGCTGAAAGACACAAGTCCTCATATTCAGGAAGCACAAGCCCTGAGCAGGATATAAAGAGAAAAAATAGAAATCTACAACTAGAATATATTGTAGTAAAACTACAGAATATCAAAAACAAGTCAGAGAGAGGGATAATGCAAATTACCACTGTGGAATGAAATTAACTGACTGAAGATTTCACAAGGAACAATGGAAGTCAGGAGACAATCTGGAATTACATACCCAGCTACAATATCATTTAAGAGTGAGATCAAAATAAAGATATTTTAAGGTAAACAGTGATTAAAAGAGCTTTTAAACAGATACTTCAAGAGGAAGAAAGGTGTACCCAGATGCAGGAAAAAATATCAAAGAAACTGACTGGAATAAATCTAATTGCGAACCAGCATATTTTCTTTGTGTAAATACAATTTAAAAACCCTAGAGATCTGGGGCGCCTGGGTGGCTCAGTTGGTTAAGTAGCCGACTTGGGCTCAGGTCATGATCTCACAGTTTGTGGGTTTGAGCCCTGCATTGGGCTCTTTGCTGATACCTTGGAGCCTGGAGCCTGCTTTGGATTCTGTGTGTGTGTGTGTCTCTCTGCCTTTCCCCACTCACACTCTGTCTCTCTCTCTCTCTCAAAAAAAATAAATAAACATTTAAAAAGTTTTTAAAAGAAAACCTGGAGGTCTGTTGAAGAAAGAGTCATTTGAATCACAATCCAGTGAAATTCAGACCCTAACGAGTCAATTCATAGACCCTGAGCCCCTCAAATGAAGGTAAATCCAGGGAACAAATATAAATGTATAATGTGTACCATAATTCAAGTATTTCTCCAAAGGACATTTAGTTAAGTATATATGTACTGCAGAAAGGGAAACACGCACACTTTTTAATGGGTATTAGACATTGACTCAAAGCTAATACTGATGCTTTGGAATGCAGAATGTCACCAAAGTCCATCAGCCAGAGGGAAGATTATGAAGTTCAGATAATGAATTTTGAATGGGAAAAAACTGGAAGAATCACCACATTGCCTCTCTAACACAAAGAATAAGAGCTACTGTGCTAAGAAGTGGGGTGCCTGGGTGGCTCAGTCAGTTGAGCCTTTGATTCTTGATTTCACCTCAGATCATGATCCAAGGGTCATGGGATCAAGCCCAGCATTGGTCTCTGTGCTGAGCGTAGAGCCTGTTTGATATTCTGTCTCTCCTTCTGCCCCTCTCCCCAGATTGTGCAAGCTCTCAATCTCTCTCTCCAAAAGTAAAAAAAAAAAAAAAAAAAAAAAAGAGAAAGAGAGAGAGAGAGAGAGAGAGAGAGAGAGAGAGAGAAGGGCAAGAGTTCCTGGGTGGCTCAGTTGGTTAAGTATCCAACTTTGGCTCAGGTCATGATCTCATGGTTTATGAGTTTGAGCCCCAGTCAGGCTCTGTGCTGACAACTCAGAGCCTGGAGACTGCTTTGCATTCTGTGTCTCCTTCTCTCTCTGCCACCCCCACCCCACTCATGATCTGTCTCTCTCTCAAAAATAAATAAACATTAAAAAATGTTTTTAAATAAAAAAGAGAAGGAATAAGAAGTAACTAAGTTTTTCCCTCCCTACCAAGATACTAAATCAAAAGCTTTATCACATGCCTGTGGAAATATCAGAAAATTTGTGCTACTAACAGAGTATTAAAAGATGGTGAGGTAGTGATTTGTATCTCATTCCCATTCCAACTTTATCCAGCGTTAGAGATGGATGGTCCTTGGAACATGACTGAGGATTATCATAAATATAATCAGGTGGTGACTCTAAAGCAGTTGCTGTCCCAGATGTGGCCTCTTTGCTAAAACAAATCAATAGTCTTTTCCAGATTCCAGTAAACAAAGAACACTAAAATCAGGCTGCTTTCTCTGGCATAGAAACTTCTAGACACACCGGGAGAGGTCAACATGACAGAGAAGTAGGAGGATCCGAAATTCCCTTGTCTCTCAAACAAAGCAGTAAAGCAAAAGGACTTTGAACTCCAAGAGTCCGGCTGGCAAAGCAACAGAGACACTTCCAGGGACCTACTGGGACTACCTGATGGGCCATAGGTGCATTGTTGCGAACTGAGAGAGAGAAAACAGGCCACATAGGCACGGAGGGGAGGGATCCCCTTCTGTGGAGAGACAAAGGGAAGAGAAAGAGAGGCTGAGGAAGCGTAGGACTGTATCTGGTCAAGAGAAAAACCACGGGGGGAGGAGCCACGATGGCGGAGCACCATGGAAATTTTTTGTGTGTCTCACGCCCATGAAATACAGCCAGACCAACACTAAACCATCCTACACACCTAGAAAACTTATTGGAGGATTAACACAAGAATCTGCACAACCTGAACCACAGAATTCAGCAGGTACATGGCACAGAGAGGTGAATTTGGGGAGTGAGAAGCTGTGGAGGGTAGGGAGCTGCTTCTGCGGGCAGAGAGAGGATGGAGACTGGGGAGGGGGGAAGAATACGGGAAAAGCACCCCTCCCCAAATGCAGCTGGAGAGAAAGTGGAAAATTGGAAACAGCTGCAGGGACTAAACTAAAAAGGGAGAAAGGAGAAAGGAGAGGGTTTAAATTCCATGAAGACTGTAAACAAGGGGAGTGCAGTCTGCAACACCACAGCTTGATACCTGGCAGTGCTCTCATGAGAAGGGCGAATCCCCAGGAACAGAGTGGGGGCCGGGAGGCTCTCAGGTCACAAGGGGAAAAGCGGTTCCACTGCTGGAAGGACATTTGGTAGAGAATGTTGAAGCCACCTGGCCTAGCAGAACCCAGAAAATGGCCACATTCACTGGTGCTGGAACAAGATTGTTAAGGATGAAGGCTGGTGCCAGATGTGTGTTATAATTTTCCATAATCCCTGAAATGCCGTTGCTACACTATCTCGCAAACTTTTTCTGGGGTGGGCTCGTACCTGGCCGCAGTCTCGGGGCACCAGCAGGAGCAGAGTCTAGCAAGTGTTCCTGGGTGCAGCTGACATTTGGCCAATACTCATTCGGCCATTGCTCGGTGAAACCCTCCCACAGAGGGGCAGAACGGGTCAAAGCCGCAGTCCTTCAGAAGTAAGGGGCCGGGAAAGCAGCCGCATCTGAGACAAAACTCGGGAGAGAGGTACTGCCTGGGGCCTGGTCACAAAGAGTGAAAAAGCAAGGAGTGGACGAAAGCTGAAGACAGAGGACGGGTGTGGAATTGCTGATCTGGGAGAACAGACTGGGTAGCTGGGTGGCGCCATTTTCACCGCTCCCGCACATGCACATATTCAGCTATGAGCGCCACAACAATCCACCCCAGTAGGCTAGCAGCGCCATCTAGTGGAGAGCGGAGCCATTACACTGAGCCCCGCCCAACTGGGCCAACTTCCCTCTTCTAGAACACAAGTCTCACTACTGGCTTAGTTTATGGACTATAAAGTGCTACATAGTCTGACTTCTAGGGGAAAACGAAGTAATTTCAGTCCTACTTCGATCTGTTAGCAGGTCCACCTATTCCATTTTCTTTATTTTCTGGTTTACACTTTTTTCTTTTTCTTGAATACAGAAAGAGAAAAAATTCATGTTTCTTTTCAATTTTTATTAAAAATATTTTAATTTTTATTACTATACTTTTTATTTTTGTGTAATTTTTTTCAAATTCACTGGGTTATTTGTTTTTCGGGTGTGGAGTTTGGTGAGCTCTTTATAGATTTTGGATACTAGCCGTTTGTCCGATATGTCATTTGCAAATATCTTTTCCCATTCCGTTCGTTGCCTTTTAGTTTGGTTGGTTGTTTCTTTTGCTGTGCAGAAGCTTTTTATCTTCACAAGGTCCCAGTAGTTCATTTTTGCTTTTTATTCCCTTGCCTTTGGGGATGTGTCAAGTAAGAGATTGCTACGGCTGAGGTCAGAGAGGTCTTTTCCTGCTTTCTCCTCTAGGGTTTTGATGGTTTCCTGTCTCACATTCAGGTCCTTTATCTATTTTGAGTTTATTTTTGTGAATGGTGTGACAAAGTGGTCTAGTTTGAACCTTCTGCATGTTGCTGTCCAGTTCTCCCAGCACCATTTGTTAAAGAGACTGTCTTTTTTCCATTGGATGTTTTTTCCTGCTTTGTAAAAGAATAGTTGCTTTTGGGGAGTATAGTAATAAATAATAATAAATAATAAAATAATAATAAATAATAATAAATAATAAATAATAAAATATAATAAATAATAATAATAATAAAATATTATTTATTTATTAAAATAATAAATAAAATAATAAATAAATAATAAAAAAGTAAAA
>NW_026058830.1:0-14260 GCF_023721935.1 Panthera uncia
CCACTCTGACTGGCGTGAGGTGATATCTGAGTGTGGTTTTGATTTGTATTTCCCTGATGAGGAGCGACGTTGAGCATCTTTTCATGTGCCTGTTGGCCATCCGGATGTCTTCTTTAGAGAAGTGTCTATTCATGTTTTCTGCCCATTTCTTCACTGGGTTATTTGTTTTTCAGGTGTGGAGTTTGGTGAGCTCTTTATAGATTTTGGATACTAGCCCTTTGTCCGATATGTCATTTGCAAATATCTTTTCCCATTCCGTTGGATGCCTTTTAGTTTTGTTGGTTGTTTCCTTTGCTGTGCAGAAGCTTTTTATCTTCATAAGGTCCCAGTAGTTCATTTTTGTTTTAATTCCCTTGCCTTAGGGGATGTGTCAAGTAAGAAATTGCTGTGGCTGAGGTCAGAGAGGTCTTTTCCTGCTTTCTCCTCTAGGGTTTTGATCGTTTCCTGTCTCACATTCAGGTCCTTTATCCATTTTGAGTTTATTTTTGTGAATGGTGTGAGAAAGTGGTCTAGTTTCAATCTTCTGCATGTTGCTGTCCAGTTCTCCCAGCACCGTTTGTTAAAGAGACTGTCTTTTTTCCATTGGGTATTCTTTCCTGCTTTGTCAAAGATTAGTTAGCCATACGTTTGTGGGTCTAGTTGGGGGGTTTCTATTCTATTCCATTGGTCTATGTGTCTGTTTTTGTTTGTAGCTGGTTTCTTTCACTCAACAATATGTGAGATTCACCCATGTTGTTGAATGTTCCAGTACTTAATTCTTTGTGTGTGTGTGGGGGGGGGGGGGGGCGTGGTTAGTAGTATTCCATTAGGTAAATATAACACAATTTATCCTTTCTCTTTTTGATAGACATTTAGGTTGTATCCAGTTGGAGACTATCATGAATAAAAATGGCTCTGAACATTCTTATACAAGTCCCTCTGTGGACATATGCACTCATTTCTTTTGTGTACATACCTAGGAGTGGAATTTCAGAAGGTAGGCATAAGTTAAGCCTTAACAGAAAACACCAAACAGTTTTCCAATGTGATTATACCATTCTATACTCCCATCAGAATTGTTTGACAGTTCAGGTACCACCACACCTTTCTGATACTCCCATTTAATCTGTTAACTTTTAGCAGAGATAAAATAATGGAAAGACCCAAAGTATATAGGCATGTTCCTAAGAACACTCAGTAAAGCATTGTTCACCCAATTCTGGTACTTAAAACTATGATGTGGCCAGACTGAAGAAAGAAGCCTGGCAGAACCCTCTGGGTGAAGTGCATGTCCCTTCGGTGAGCTATGTATCCCATACACTCAAGCCCCAGGAGGAAGAGAAGAGATAAAGAAGGTTCCTTCTGGGCATGCTAATCTCTTCTGGACTTTTTCACCCTTGGGTCTCTACAACAGAATGAGAGAGAGAGAGAGAGCACAAGTGAGAGAGAGAGAGACAGAGAGAGAGCTCTGACAGTGTCAGAGAGTAGTGTCTCCTGCCTCACTCTCCATGAGAGGCCAGCCTCTTGGCTTCTCTTTCAGGAATTCTGAAATCCATAGTTCCTTGGTATGCTCATTTATTAAACATGGTTTATTGTTTTTCATTATGAAAAATTTAAATCCAAGTTAGTTAACATATAGTGTAATAATGATTTCAGGATTAGAATCTAGTGATTCATCACTTCCATGTAACACCCAGTGCTCATCCCAACAAGGGCCCTCCTTAATTCCCATCACCCATTTAGCCCATTCCCCTACCCAACACCCCACCAGCAACCCTCAGTTTGTTCTCTGTATTTAAGAGTCTCTTATGGGTTGTCTTCCTCTCTGTTTTTATCTTATTTTTGCTTCCCTTCCCCTATGTTCATCTGTTTTTTTCTTAAATTCCACAAATGGCTGAAATTATATGATATTTGTCTTTCCCTGACTGACTTATTTCACTTAGCATAATACCCTCTAGTTCCATCCATGTTGTTGCAAATGGTAATATTTCATTCTTTTTGATTGCCAGGTAATCCATTGTATATATATGGATGCCAAGTCCATTGTATATATATACCACCTCTTCTTTATCCATTCATCAGTTGATGAACATTGGGGCTCTTTCCATACTTTGGCTATTGTTGATAGTGCTGCTCTAAACAGTGGGGTGCATGTATCCCTTAGAATCAGCATTTTTTAATCTTTTGGATAAATACCTAGTAGTGCAATTGCTGGGTCGTAGGGTAGTTCTATCCTTAATTTTTAAAAGCTTATTTATTTATTTATTTATTTATTTATTTAGAGAACCAGTGGGGGAGACCAGTGGGGGAGAGAGGAGCCGGAGTAGGCTCTGTGCTTACAGCAGAGAGCCCAATGTGGGGCTTGAACCCATGAACCACAAGATCACAACCTGAACTGAAGCTGGATGCTTAACTGACTGAGGTGCCCCTATTTTTAACTTTTCAAGGAACTATTAAACATTGTTTTTAAAAAAATTTTTTAATGTCTATTTATTTTTGAGAGAGAGAGAGAGAGAGAGCCAGCCAGGGAGGGGCAGAGAGAGAGGGAGACACAGAATCTGAAGCAGGCTCCAGGCTCTGAGCTGTCAGCGCAGAGACTGATATGGGACTTGAACCCACGGATGTGAGATCATGACCTGACCGGAAGTCGGACACTTAACCGACTGAGCCACCCAGGTGCCCCTATTAAACATGTTTTAAAGCAAAGTCTCCCAGCTCTGTTGGATGGGTCCCCATGAGGGGAGCGAGGGCCAACAAGGGGTCCTTTCCTAAAGGGCTTTTTCTTTGTTTTTTTTTAATTTTAAATGTTTATTTATTTTTGAGAGACAGAGAAAGAGAGAGAAAGAGTGGGGGGAGGGGCAAAGAGAGATGGAGACACAGGATCTGAAGCAGGCTCCAGGCTGTCAGCACAAAGCCTGACGCGGGGCTTGAACTCAGGAACTGTAAGATCATGACCCGAGCCGAAGTCAGACATTCAAACAACTGAGCCACCCAAGCGCCCTGAAGGTCCTTTTTTGAAGGCAGCACTCTGGTTAGAGTCTTCGGACCTCCAGGTCTTGTAATTACGGTGAGACTCCCCAGAAAAAGCCTTCCAGGCATGTGGTAGAGCCAAATGGCTTTGAGAAGGCAGTATTTGTCCCCACCCTAAAGAACACTCATGCCCGTTTGATAGGAGGGCTTGGGGGTGTGCAACTCCGGGCTGAGTCAACTATCTACGAGCAGGACTCAGTGGAGCAGAGGGAGACCCAGCAGGTCTGACCTTGAAAGAAATAAAGCCTTTCCAGGTGCAGGTCTAGTCAGTCTTGGGCACCTACTCTATAATTTCCAACCACACTCAGAAATACTGGCACACAAACCAACTAGTGAATAATAGATTTCTAGATCTAAAAAGGGCCTTAGGAATATCTATTCTAAATCAACACATGCATTATGCATTTTATACGAACTGGAGGCTCCATAAATGCTAACAACTGCCTGTTTGGAGGTCACGGCAAGCAGACTAGATTTTTAAGTGCAATGTGAGTGATGGGGGATGGGCTTTAAGATTTTAGGAACAGAAAGAAATATATTTTGAGTGAAATGGGTAAATTGAAAATGAGGTTTTAAGTTAGAACCATTAAAAAATTTTTTTAGAAAAATCTCTCACCTCCAAAATTATCAGCATTTCTACAGAGGTAACTAAGTGAGAAGAAGAAAGAATTCTTTGTGGGGAATGAAATTTAAATGTCTTTGTGCATAGCTATCAGGGTTTTTTGTTTTGTTTTTATATTTTGTTTATTGTGAAATACAACACATTTGGAAAAGTACATAAAACAAATGCATAGTGGAACAACATGTTATAAAGTCAATTCCCAGGTAAACACAAACCAGTTCTAGACCTACCTCCATGGTTGGCAAAAGCCCACAAGAACCTGCCTGCTCCTGTCTCACAGCCACCTCCTCCCACACTAGTGGAACTACTCTTTTGCTTTCTTGCTTTTCTTTAGAGTTTTATATCCCAGGGGTAATGAAAGCATTGGAAAACTACAGCCTACAAGCCAAATCTGGCACCCACTCTGTTTTCAAATAAAGTTTTGATGGAATATAATCACACCCATTACTTTATGTACTATACTGTTTACACCTACTTTCAGGCTACAAGAGCAGAGTTGAGTAGTTGTTGTAGAGACCCAGATGGCCAGCTAAGTCTAAAATATTTCTTGACTCTTCAGAAAAAATTTGGTGCTTCCAGGTGTATTGTATGATTTACCAAACTTGTAGTTTGCTGCCCCCTGGTGTAGTGAAGGCGCTACCAATTTCCCACAGCTGTTGGGAGGATTGGCTGCACAACGGCCTACTTCTGGCAGTTCTGGGGGGGAAACCAGGCCAGAGTGTGTCTTGGTGCAACCCTCAGTCAACTGATGATATTATAAATGTAATTGTCTTTTAATTTCACTTTTGAATTCTTTATAACTAATTTATAGAAATACAAATGGTTACCAATATTGGTCTTGTGTCCTGCAACCTCAGTGAACTTGTTTCTTACCTCTAATAAATTTTTAGTAGACTCCTTAAGGTTTTCTACATAAAGCTCATGTCATCTACAAAAAAGTTTTACTTCTTCCTTTTTCATCAAGTTGCCTTTCATTCCTTTTTCATGCCTAATTGCCCTACCTAGAACCTCATGTTGAATTTGTTGAACAGTTATAGCAAGAGCAGACATTCTTATCTTATTCTTTTTTTTTTTTATTTTTATTTTTTTTTTTATTTTTGGGACAGAGAGAGACAGAGCATGAACGGGGGAGGGGCAGAGAGAGAGGGAGACACAGAATCGGAAACAGGCTCCAGGCTCCGAGCCATCGGCCCAGAGCCTGACGCGGGGCTCGAACTCACGGACCGCGAGATCGTGACCTGGCTGAAGTCGGAGGCCTAACCGACTGCGCCACCCAGGCGCCCCTCTTATCTTATTCTTGATCCTAGGTGGAAAGCTTTCAGTCTTCCAATTAACTATGTGGTGAATTTTTTTGTGGATGCCATACGTCAGATTGAGGAAGTTCCCTTATATTTCTAACTTGTTGGGAGATTTAAAAAAATCATGAATGGGTGTTAGGTTTTATCAAATTCTTTTTCTGACTACTGAGATGATATGCATTTCCTTCTTTTCCTATTAATATGATTTTTACGTGGATTGAATATCATATGTTGAAACAACCTTGAATAGCTGGGATAAATCCCACTTGGTCACAATGTATAGTCCTTTTTGTATAGCTGCATTTGGTTTGCTGGTATTTTGCTGAGAATTTTTGCGTCTATATTGATAACAGATACTGGTTTATAGTTTTCTTATGATGTCTTTGTCTGGTTTTGGTATTCGAGTAATACTGAACTCATAGAATGAATTTGGAAATGTTCTCTTCTATTTTGTGAAAGAATTTGTGAAGAGTTGGTGTTAATTTTTCAAATATTTGGTAGCATTCACCAATGAAGCCATCTGGTTTGGATCTTATCTCTGTGGGAAGGTTTTTGAATATTGATCAATCTTCCTTACTTTTTATAGACTTATTCAGATTTTCTTTTTCCTCTTGAGTCAGTTTTGATATTTTTGTCTTTCTAGGAATTTCTCCATTCCATCTAGTTTATCTAATTTGTTGATAAGTAATTATTCATAGTATTCCCATATAATCCCTTTTATTTCTGTAAGGTTGGCAAATTAACATCTCCAGATATATTCCTGATTTTAGTAGGTTGAGTCCTATCTCTTCTTTTGTTGGTCTAACAAAAGGCTTGCCAATTTTGTTAATCCTTTCAAAGACCAAACTTTTAGTTTTGTGATTTTTTCTATTGATTTTTTATTCTCTATTTAACTTATTTCCACACTAATCTTTATTATTCATTCCTTCTGCTTGCTTTGGGTTTAGTTTAGTCTCCTTTAGTTTGTTCTTTTTCTAGTTTTTAAGTTGGAAGTTTACATTTTTTGAGGTCTTTTTTCTTTTTTCTTTATTTATTTTTTAATGTTTATTTTTGAGAGAGAGACAAAATTCAAGTGGGGAGGGGCAGAGAAAGAGGGAGAGACACAGAATTTGAAGCAGGCTCCAGGCTCTGAGCTGTCAGCACAGAGCCCAATATGTGGCTCGAACTCACGAACAGTGAGATCACGACCTAAGCCAAAGTCAGGCGCTTAACTGACTGAGCCACCCAGGTGTCCCTCTTCTTTTTTAAATGTAGGCATTCACAGCAGTAAATTTCCCTATAATCATTGCCTTTCTGAGTGCCATAAATTTTGGTATTTTGTGTTTTCATTTTCATCTAAAATATTTTATAATTTTCCTTCTAATTTCTTCTTTGACTCGTTTATTTAAAGTGTGTTTTTAAATTTCCACCTATTTTTGACTTACCAAATTTCCTTCTATTATTTTATAATTTCATTAGAATTGAAATTACTTTGTTTAATTTCAATCCTTCTCACTTTATTGGTGCTTGTTTAATGACCTAACATATGGTGTATCCAGAGGAATGTGTCATGTACACCAAGGAAGAATATTTGTGTTGCTGTTGTTGTTGCGTGGAATGTTCAATAGATGACTGTTAAGTCTGTTTGTTTTTTTTAAGTCTATTTGTTTATAGTGCTGTCAAGTCTCCTATTTCCTTGTTGATCTTCTGCCTAGTTGTTCTAACCATTATTGAAAGGGTGTATTGAAGTCTCCAACAATTATTTTGAATTGTCTATTTTTCCCTTCAATTCTGTTCATTTTTGCTTCATATATTTTGATGATCTGTTATTAGGTACATAATGTTTATAATTATGTTATATCTTTTTACCATGTTGAACATTTTATTAGTATGTAAGGTTCTTTATCTCTTAGAAACTTTTTTAAAAAATATTTTTAATGTTTATTTATTTTGAGAGAGAGAGGGAGAGCACATGAGCAAAGGGGGGAGGGGCAGAAAGAGGGAGAGAGAATTTCAAGAAGACTCTGTGCTGTTAGCGCAGAGTCCAACGTGGGGCTTGAACCCATGAAACCGCGAGATTGTGACCTGAGGCAAGATGAAGAGTCAGATGCTTAACCAACTGAGCCACCCACATGCCCCGAGAAACTTTTTGATTTAAAGTTTATTTTGTCTGATATTGTACAGTCACTTCAGCTCTTTTTGGTTCCTATTTGCATGGTATATCTTTTTACTTCTTTTTACTTTCAACCTTTTTTTGTTTTTGAATATAAAGTGGGTCTCTTACAGATAGTATATTGCTGGATCATGTGGGCTTTTTTCCCCCTTTTAAATCCATTCAACCAGTGTTTAACTTTAAATTGAAGAGTTTAATTGGTTTATAGTTAGTGTAATTATTGATAAGGTAGGAGTTATGTCTTTGATTTTGCTATTTTTGATATGTCTTATGTACTTTTTGTTATTATATTCCTCAATTATTGGCATTTTGTGTTAAATAAATATTTTCTAGTGTGTCATTATAATTTCCTTGTCATTTCTTTCACCATATAATTTTCAGTTAATTTTTAGTTGATTCTTGAGGGTCACAGTTAAGCTTGTGCTATTTCAACCCTCTAGATTTCAGTAAGGGCAATTACTCCCATGACATAAAGGCCTTGTTTCCTCTGTTTGTTGAATTTCAAGTTATAGGTTCTGAGTATAAACAAATATTCCTAGGGTACCAAGTGTTGTCTCCTTTGCTTGTTATTTCTCTGGTGTCTGGGATCTGACTATTGGCAACTCTTCACTGGAAAATAAGGCCTTGTCAACTTTTTTGTTAGATTCAATGTTTCTAAGGTTCTAAGGAAAAGCAATTTGTCATAGCAGCATGGCCTTGTTGCCTTTGCTTCTTGGATCAAACATCTGTAGGTTCTGAATATGAGCAACAACAGTGTCTTAGTTTGTTTGGGTTGTTGTAACAAAAATTCTCTGCTTGTATAAACTGTATGGCTTATAGACAACGGAAATTTATTTCTCATAGTCTAGGAGCTAGAAGTTGAAGACCAAGGTACTGTCAGATTCAATGTCTGGTGAGGGCCCATTTCCTCATGGTTGGCTGCCTTTTCACTGTGTCCTCACATGGTGGAAGGGGCTAGGGAGCTCTTTGGGGTCTCTTTTATTAGAGTACTAATCCCATTCATGAGGGCTCCAACCTTACAATCTAAGCAACTCCCAAAGGTCCCATGTCCCAATACCATCACATTTGGTAGTGGGAATACTTGGCTCATACTCAGAACCTGTAACTTGACTCAGCACACAGAGAAAACAGGGCCTTTATATTCTGGGAGTAATTGCTCTTACCAAAAACCTAGAGATTGAATTAATTTCAACATATGGATTTTGAGGGGACATCAACATTTAGTCTATACTTAACATGGATGGCTTCTTTTACTCTTTCAACTCTTCTTGCAAATCTCTGCATCTAGGATCTAATTCTGGACATGTATTCTTTGGGCAAGAAAGCCTTATCTCCTCTTTGTGTTAGATTCAGAATTTCTAGGTTCTGAGGTTGGGCAACTATACCCAGGACATCCAGACATTAAATCCTCTGTTTGGTAGAAAACAAATACAGTATTTATATTGTGATAATGGACAACTACTTCTTCTGGCCTTTTCCTCACTGCTTCCTCACTCAAAGATCCCCAGAACACGAATAAGTGGAACTACTCTTGGGGGCAATAGGCCTTACCCTCTTTACTTTTTATATCTCAGATCCCTAGGTTCCAAGCATGAGCAACAACTCCCACTACAATTAGGCGTTGTTCTCCCTTTGTTGGCTTATACATCTCTAGGTTCTGAATACGTGCACCTGGGGGCACCTGGGTGGCTCAGTCAGTTGAGCATCTGACTTTGGCTCAGGTCATGATCTCATGGTTCTTGGTTTGAGCCCTGCATCAGGCTCTGTGCTGACAGCTCAGAGCCTGGAGCCTGCTTCGGATTCTGTGTCTCCCTCTCTCTCTGCCCCTCCCCTGTTCACACTCTGTCTCTCTCTCAAAAATAAATAAACATTAAACAAAATTTTAAAAAATGAATATGTGCACCTGTTTCAAGAGTTCCAAAGCCATGTCTTCAGTTTGTTAGATCCCAAATTGGTAGGATTTGATTTATGGGTACTAATACTTCAGGGCACTAAGACCTCATTTCCTATAACTGTTAGATACAAGGGAGGCTAACTACTTTCAGAGCAACAAGGCTTTGTCCCTTCTGCTTGTTATACAACATTCTTTGTATTACAAGTATGTCCAACTTCTTGTCTCCTCTGCTTGTTGGATCCCAGGTCTTGGTTCCAAATATGGGAAATGACTTCCAGGTCAGCAAGGCCACTGCTTGTTGGATCAAACACCTCTAGGTTTCCAAGCCTCTATTTCCTGGGCTTTAAAACTTGTTCCCACTGCTTGTTAGGTCCAAGATGTGTAGTGTAAGTGCCTGACAATTAACTTTCTTTTTTTAACTGTAAGGGCCTGACATTAAGATTTTGACTGCTGAGGCATCCATTTCAAAACATATTGCTAGCTGTGTGATATAGTACGAGCTACACAACTAGATCAAGAGCTAGGCTGCTCTATTCATGAAGTTCCCCCTTTTAAAAAGCTCATGGTGGGGCGCCTGGGTGTCTCAGTCGGTTAAGCGTCCGACTTCAGCTCAGGTCACGATCTCGCGGTCCGTGAGTTTGAGCCCTGCGTTGGGCTCTGGGCTGATGGCTCAGAGCCTGGAGCCTGCTTCCGATTCTGTGTCTCCCTCTCTCTCTGCCCCTCCCCCGTTCATGCTCTGTCTCTCTCTGTCTCAAAAATAAATAAACGTTAAAAAAAAATTAAAAAAAAAAAAAAAGCTCATGGTGACCTAGATAACTAAGTAACCCTGCTTTTCCTTTCCCATGCTTTAATTCCTGCTCTTTGTTTTAAATTCACCAGCAAAGAATGAACTTGTGAAACGCTAGGCACCCTACCCTTGATCCCTATAAAGTCAGAACCCCAGGTCTATGCATACACACACATTCTCTCTCTCTCTCTACCTGTGAACTCACTATAAAGCCCTGGGCATGTAGTGTACCCTCTAGGACCTATGAATAATAACATAACTTTTTTTTTTTAACAAAGTTACCTGATTGTTGTTGCTGAAGCATGTTTTGCAATCACAATAAACACCACAAGGGTCTATCCAGCTACAACATTGGCTGCAGTTGGAGAAATGTCTGTGGGGGCTACCACAAGTAATATGGGCACAGGTGAGAGCCCCAAGTATTCCTAGCTGACAGTATTACTATACATAGGCTGAGACCAACACAAAACAAAATGTCTAGGATTCAAGTATAAGTGCATACTTTCTGGGCACCTAGACCTTGTACTATATACTTGTTGGATCCAAAGTCTCTAGGTTCAAAGTATAGAGAACTATTCACAGGTTATCCAGGGCTGGGCTGACCTCCTCTCTTGTTGGTACCAAAATCTAGGTTCACAGTAGAGGTACAAACCCCAGTATGCAAAGACCTGGTCTCTTCTGCTTGTTGGATCTTAGGCTTCTGGGTTACAAATATTGGCCATAATTTGACTCTAAGGCCTTGTGTGTTTTTGTTTAGCAAGACTTTAGGTTCCTAATGTGGGCTACTACTCTCAGCTTAACAAGGCCTATTCTGTTTTGCTTGTTGGATATCTAATGTCTGGGAACCAATTTGAGCAACAAGGCCTTGTGTCCTTTGCGTTGTATCCCAGGTCTCTATTCAAGTTTGAGAAAATACTCCCAGAAAACCAAGACCTGGTCAAATTTCTTTAGTAAAAATGAGCCTCTAGTTTCTGAGTATGAACCACTAATCTCCAAACATTAAAACTTAAAAAAAATCTGCTTATCGGATGCAAAGTGTCCAGAGTTTGAGTAAGAGAAACCATGTCCAAGGCATGAAAGTGTGTTTTATTCTCCTTGCTGGATCTCAGGTCTCTAGGTTCTGGGTATAGTCACTGGACTTTGAGGACATCATGCCTATTCTCTTCAGTTTATTGGATCCCAGGTAACTACATCTTGAACCTGGACAACTACACTCAGGACATTAGGAACTCATCTCCTTTCTTGATGGATTCTGGATATTTATGTTTGGAGTATGGGCTTATATTCTCAGGTTACCACATCTCCTCTGCTTGTTGAAATCCTGGTCTCTAAGTTCAGATTTTGAAGAACTATTCCCAGAGCACCAGAAAGGTGTTTCCTTTGCTATTTGTTTTCCAGGTCTCTAAGTCTTGAGTACATATACCTTCTAAAGCAGAGAACCTTGTCTCCTTGCTTGATGGTTCCTAGTTTTCCAGGAAGCGGCCAAGGAACTACTCCCAAGGCACAAAAGTCTTGTGTCCCCCACTTATTGGATTCTAGCTATCTATGTTTTGGGTTGGGGCAACTTCTTCCCAGGAAAAAGGTATCACATATTTTGCTTTTGGGACTCCAGGTCTCTAGATTCCAAAAATTGTTACATGCTTTCAGGGCACTAGATCGATTTTCCTCTGCTTGTTGGGTATCATATCTTTAAATTCTGATTATGGGCAAATAATCTCCAGGCACAGAGGCATAGGTTACTTTGCTTGTTGGAGTCTAAGTCTCCAGGATCTTAGAATGAGCAATAACACCAAGGGCACCCATGACTTTGTCTTTTTTCCTTAATAGACTTTCAATCTCAACGATCTGAGCATAAGCAACTGTTTCCAGGGCACAAAACCCCTGGCTACTCTGCTTGAAGGAATTCAGGCCTCCAGGTTCAGATTATGAGCAATGATTCCCAGGGCACCAAAGACTATATCCTCTGTGTGTTCTCTAATTTCTTCTAAGAATGAGAACCTACTCCTAGGGTATCAAAGCCTTGTCTCGTCTCCTTGATGGATCTCACTTCTATGATTCAGAAAACTCTTGCAAGGGCATCAAGTGGTCTCCTTTTTTGTCACATTGTGGATCTCTGAGCTGAGCATGGACAACAATTACCAGGGTACCAAGGTCTTGTGTCCGCCCCTTGTTGTGTTCCAGGTTTGTACATTTTCAATATTTCTTCCCCAAGCAAGAAAGTCTCATATGTTCTGTTTCGTGGATTCAAGGTCTCTAGAATCTGAGAGTTGGTAAGTACACTTAGGGCACAAAGTTCTCTGCTTGTTAGATCTTAGGTTCTGATCATGGGAAAATATCCTGGCAGAGGTATAGACCCCTCTGACTTTTGGATTCCCAGTATATATTCTGGGGCTTGACCACTACTCTTAGGGCTCTGAATCATTGTCTCCACTGTTTGATTTTATGAGCTGAGTTTCCAAATATAGGCACCTATTTTCAGGGCACTGAGACCTTGTCTCCTCTGGTTGGTGGAAATCAGTCTGCAGGTTCTGAGTATGGTCTACTATCTCTAGGCACAAAGGCCATGTCTCCTATCTTGGTTGGATCTCAGGTTCCTGTTCCAAGTAGGGATAACAATTACCAGGTCATTAAAGCTGTCTAAACTACTTGTCTGAATCTAGTTATTCAGCTTCAGATGATGAGAATCCCGTGTGTTCCACATAGGGTTAACTACCCCCAGGGTGTCAAGGTCCTGTCTCTTCTGTTTGTTGCATCCTTGGCCTCTATGTTCTGGCAATGAGTCTCTACTCCATGGGCAACAAGGCCACATTTCTTCGTAGATCTCAGACATCTAGGTGCTGAGTATGGCTGACTTCTTTAGGATTCACAGCCTTGTCTGCTTGTTGGGCTAGACTTAGGCTCCCAGCATAAGCAATTATTCTCTGTTGCAGGGAGTATGGCCGGAGTCGCAAAAGATGAGTCTGCAAACAAAGTGCAGTTAACTGAAGGTCCTCATACTCAAGTCAGAATGAGGCCCCAAAACCAGAATGAAGCTTCTTTTAATTAGGATAATTGCTAAAGACTATGTGCATAAAGTCAGCTGAGCAATCGTCTTAATCTAATGGTTTAGCTTTTCAAGGTTGAATTTTGAATTAATTGGTTTCTATAACACTAGGAAGGGTCAGGTGTGAAGGAGGATCCAGCCCTGGACAATGTTAATGGCTCTAGGCGTTCCTGCTAGCTGCAGCCACGTTCAGCTTGTAAACATGTCCTAAGGCCTTGCACATTCTCCAGCCCTTCCCTTTTGAAGTCTTTTCCTTTGATGCTTCTCTCCTGCATCTTCCACAATTCTCTGTGCTCCAAGTCTTGTCTCTCAGATTTGGATTCCCAGGTGTCTAAATTTCAAATATGGGCAACTACTTTCATGTCATAAACACTTTGTCACTCTATCATTGCTTTAGCTCTCATTTCTAAATATTCTTGAGATTTCTCAACTTGGCTATATTAAAAAAATTTTTTTTAACGTTTATTTATTTTTGAGACAGAGAGAGACAGAGCATGAACCGGGGGTGGGGGGGTCAGAGAGAGAGAGGGAGACACAGAATCTGAAACAGGTTCCAGGTTCTGAGCTGTCAGCACAGAGCCCGACACGGGGCTTGAACTCACGAACCGCGAGATCATGACCTGAGCCGAAGTTGGATGCTTAACCGACTGAGACACCCAGGCGCCCCTCAACTTGGCTATATTTAAAATGTAATATCATTTCCATTATGTCTAGGTGTTTGTTTTTTTTAATTTTTTTTTCAACGTTTTTTATTTATTTTTGGGACAGAGACAGACAGAGCACGAACGGGGGAGGGGCAGAGAGAGAGGGCGACACAGAATCGGAAACAGGCTCCAGGCTCCGAGCCATCAGCCCAGAGCCTGACGCGGGGCTCCAACTCACGGACCGCGAGATCGTGACCTGGCCGAAGTCGGACGCTCAACCGACGGCGCCACCCAGGCGCCCCTATGTCTAGGTGTTTTTAATGGTAGGGTTTTTTTTTTCCCTCGGAAAATCTATTCCATCATATTTTCAGTAATCAATTTTGCTAGTTAACTAAAATAAATGTTTACACTCCAATTTTTGTTCTGAAGTTTTATTAATTTTTAAGAATATAATTTTATGTTTGTATGTTTAGAAAATTAGAAAATACAGACAAGCATAACTAAGGGAATAATAACATCATTTTCCACTGTGCAAAGTTTATCATTATTAATCCCTGAGAATTACATTTCCAGATCTTTTCCTATGCATGCACACACATATACAGATACTCTTTTGCTAAAATGTTTCCATCCTATACATTATTTTGCAACTTGTTTTTTCTGCATCAGTGATATCCACCTATTCAATGTCAGTATTTATTCACTTTATTTATTTATTTATTTATTTATTTATTATATTTTAAAAAATGTTTTTTTAATTTTGAGAGAGAGAGAGAGAGAGAGAGAGAGAGAGAGCACGAGATGGGGAGGG
>NW_026058831.1:0-14259 GCF_023721935.1 Panthera uncia
CCACTCTGACTGGCGTGAGGTGATATCTGAGTGTGGTTTTGATTTGTATTTCCCTGATGAGGAGCGACGTTGAGCATCTTTTCATGTGCCTGTTGGCCATCCGGATGTCTTCTTTAGAGAAGTGTCTATTCATGTTTTCTGCCCATTTCTTCACTGGGTTATTTGTTTTTCAGGTGTGGAGTTTGGTGAGCTCTTTATAGATTTTGGATACTAGCCCTTTGTCCGATATGTCATTTGCAAATATCTTTTCCCATTCCGTTGGATGCCTTTTAGTTTTGTTGGTTGTTTCCTTTGCTGTGCAGAAGCTTTTTATCTTCATAAGGTCCCAGTAGTTCATTTTTGTTTTAATTCCCTTGCCTTAGGGGATGTGTCAAGTAAGAAATTGCTGTGGCTGAGGTCAGAGAGGTCTTTTCCTGCTTTCTCCTCTAGGGTTTTGATCGTTTCCTGTCTCACATTCAGGTCCTTTATCCATTTTGAGTTTATTTTTGTGAATGGTGTGAGAAAGTGGTCTAGTTTCAATCTTCTGCATGTTGCTGTCCAGTTCTCCCAGCACCGTTTGTTAAAGAGACTGTCTTTTTTCCATTGGGTATTCTTTCCTGCTTTGTCAAAGATTAGTTAGCCATACGTTTGTGGGTCTAGTTGGGGGGTTTCTATTCTATTCCATTGGTCTATGTGTCTGTTTTTGTTTGTAGCTGGTTTCTTTCACTCAACAATATGTGAGATTCACCCATGTTGTTGAATGTTCCAGTACTTAATTCTTTGTGTGTGTGTGGGGGGGGGGGGGGGCGTGGTTAGTAGTATTCCATTAGGTAAATATAACACAATTTATCCTTTCTCTTTTTGATAGACATTTAGGTTGTATCCAGTTGGAGACTATCATGAATAAAAATGGCTCTGAACATTCTTATACAAGTCCCTCTGTGGACATATGCACTCATTTCTTTTGTGTACATACCTAGGAGTGGAATTTCAGAAGGTAGGCATAAGTTAAGCCTTAACAGAAAACACCAAACAGTTTTCCAATGTGATTATACCATTCTATACTCCCATCAGAATTGTTTGACAGTTCAGGTACCACCACACCTTTCTGATACTCCCATTTAATCTGTTAACTTTTAGCAGAGATAAAATAATGGAAAGACCCAAAGTATATAGGCATGTTCCTAAGAACACTCAGTAAAGCATTGTTCACCCAATTCTGGTACTTAAAACTATGATGTGGCCAGACTGAAGAAAGAAGCCTGGCAGAACCCTCTGGGTGAAGTGCATGTCCCTTCGGTGAGCTATGTATCCCATACACTCAAGCCCCAGGAGGAAGAGAAGAGATAAAGAAGGTTCCTTCTGGGCATGCTAATCTCTTCTGGACTTTTTCACCCTTGGGTCTCTACAACAGAATGAGAGAGAGAGAGAGAGCACAAGTGAGAGAGAGAGAGACAGAGAGAGAGCTCTGACAGTGTCAGAGAGTAGTGTCTCCTGCCTCACTCTCCATGAGAGGCCAGCCTCTTGGCTTCTCTTTCAGGAATTCTGAAATCCATAGTTCCTTGGTATGCTCATTTATTAAACATGGTTTATTGTTTTTCATTATGAAAAATTTAAATCCAAGTTAGTTAACATATAGTGTAATAATGATTTCAGGATTAGAATCTAGTGATTCATCACTTCCATGTAACACCCAGTGCTCATCCCAACAAGGGCCCTCCTTAATTCCCATCACCCATTTAGCCCATTCCCCTACCCAACACCCCACCAGCAACCCTCAGTTTGTTCTCTGTATTTAAGAGTCTCTTATGGGTTGTCTTCCTCTCTGTTTTTATCTTATTTTTGCTTCCCTTCCCCTATGTTCATCTGTTTTTTTCTTAAATTCCACAAATGGCTGAAATTATATGATATTTGTCTTTCCCTGACTGACTTATTTCACTTAGCATAATACCCTCTAGTTCCATCCATGTTGTTGCAAATGGTAATATTTCATTCTTTTTGATTGCCAGGTAATCCATTGTATATAT
Organism: Panthera uncia; assembly: GCF_023721935.1. Classification (NCBI taxonomy): domain Eukaryota; kingdom Metazoa; phylum Chordata; class Mammalia; order Carnivora; family Felidae; genus Panthera; species Panthera uncia. The sequence continues at coordinate 2,007 of NW_026058831.1, forward strand.
ATGGATGCCAAGTCCATTGTATATATATACCACCTCTTCTTTATCCATTCATCAGTTGATGAACATTGGGGCTCTTTCCATACTTTGGCTATTGTTGATAGTGCTGCTCTAAACAGTGGGGTGCATGTATCCCTTAGAATCAGCATTTTTTAATCTTTTGGATAAATACCTAGTAGTGCAATTGCTGGGTCGTAGGGTAGTTCTATCCTTAATTTTTAAAAGCTTATTTATTTATTTATTTATTTATTTATTTAGAGAACCAGTGGGGGAGACCAGTGGGGGAGAGAGGAGCCGGAGTAGGCTCTGTGCTTACAGCAGAGAGCCCAATGTGGGGCTTGAACCCATGAACCACAAGATCACAACCTGAACTGAAGCTGGATGCTTAACTGACTGAGGTGCCCCTATTTTTAACTTTTCAAGGAACTATTAAACATTGTTTTTAAAAAAATTTTTTAATGTCTATTTATTTTTGAGAGAGAGAGAGAGAGAGAGCCAGCCAGGGAGGGGCAGAGAGAGAGGGAGACACAGAATCTGAAGCAGGCTCCAGGCTCTGAGCTGTCAGCGCAGAGACTGATATGGGACTTGAACCCACGGATGTGAGATCATGACCTGACCGGAAGTCGGACACTTAACCGACTGAGCCACCCAGGTGCCCCTATTAAACATGTTTTAAAGCAAAGTCTCCCAGCTCTGTTGGATGGGTCCCCATGAGGGGAGCGAGGGCCAACAAGGGGTCCTTTCCTAAAGGGCTTTTTCTTTGTTTTTTTTTTAATTTTAAATGTTTATTTATTTTTGAGAGACAGAGAAAGAGAGAGAAAGAGTGGGGGGAGGGGCAAAGAGAGATGGAGACACAGGATCTGAAGCAGGCTCCAGGCTGTCAGCACAAAGGCTGACGCGGGGCTTGAACTCAGGAACTGTAAGATCATGACCCGAGCCGAAGTCAGACATTCAAACAACTGAGCCACCCAAGCGCCCTGAAGGTCCTTTTTTGAAGGCAGCACTCTGGTTAGAGTCTTCGGACCTCCAGGTCTTGTAATTACGGTGAGACTCCCCAGAAAAAGCCTTCCAGGCATGTGGTAGAGCCAAATGGCTTTGAGAAGGCAGTATTTGTCCCCACCCTAAAGAACACTCATGCCCGTTTGATAGGAGGGCTTGGGGGTGTGCAACTCCGGGCTGAGTCAACTATCTACGAGCAGGACTCAGTGGAGCAGAGGGAGACCCAGCAGGTCTGACCTTGAAAGAAATAAAGCCTTTCCAGGTGCAGGTCTAGTCAGTCTTGGGCACCTACTCTATAATTTCCAACCACACTCAGAAATACTGGCACACAAACCAACTAGTGAATAATAGATTTCTAGATCTAAAAAGGGCCTTAGGAATATCTATTCTAAATCAACACATGCATTATGCATTTTATACGAACTGGAGGCTCCATAAATGCTAACAACTGCCTGTTTGGAGGTCACGGCAAGCAGACTAGATTTTTAAGTGCAATGTGAGTGATGGGGGATGGGCTTTAAGATTTTAGGAACAGAAAGAAATATATTTTGAGTGAAATGGGTAAATTGAAAATGAGGTTTTAAGTTAGAACCATTAAAAAATTTTTTTAGAAAAATCTCTCACCTCCAAAATTATCAGCATTTCTACAGAGGTAACTAAGTGAGAAGAAGAAAGAATTCTTTGTGGGGAATGAAATTTAAATGTCTTTGTGCATAGCTATCAGGGTTTTTTGTTTTGTTTTTATATTTTGTTTATTGTGAAATACAACACATTTGGAAAAGTACATAAAACAAATGCATAGTGGAACAACATGTTATAAAGTCAATTCCCAGGTAAACACAAACCAGTTCTAGACCTACCTCCATGGTTGGCAAAAGCCCACAAGAACCTGCCTGCTCCTGTCTCACAGCCACCTCCTCCCACACTAGTGGAACTACTCTTTTGCTTTCTTGCTTTTCTTTAGAGTTTTATATCCCAGGGGTAATGAAAGCATTGGAAAACTACAGCCTACAAGCCAAATCTGGCACCCACTCTGTTTTCAAATAAAGTTTTGATGGAATATAATCACACCCATTACTTTATGTACTATACTGTTTACACCTACTTTCAGGCTACAAGAGCAGAGTTGAGTAGTTGTTGTAGAGACCCAGATGGCCAGCTAAGTCTAAAATATTTCTTGACTCTTCAGAAAAAATTTGGTGCTTCCAGGTGTATTGTATGATTTACCAAACTTGTAGTTTGCTGCCCCCTGGTGTAGTGAAGGCGCTACCAATTTCCCACAGCTGTTGGGAGGATTGGCTGCACAACGGCCTACTTCTGGCAGTTCTGGGGGGGAAACCAGGCCAGAGTGTGTCTTGGTGCAACCCTCAGTCAACTGATGATATTATAAATGTAATTGTCTTTTAATTTCACTTTTGAATTCTTTATAACTAATTTATAGAAATACAAATGGTTACCAATATTGGTCTTGTGTCCTGCAACCTCAGTGAACTTGTTTCTTACCTCTAATAAATTTTTAGTAGACTCCTTAAGGTTTTCTACATAAAGCTCATGTCATCTACAAAAAAGTTTTACTTCTTCCTTTTTCATCAAGTTGCCTTTCATTCCTTTTTCATGCCTAATTGCCCTACCTAGAACCTCATGTTGAATTTGTTGAACAGTTATAGCAAGAGCAGACATTCTTATCTTATTCTTTTTTTTTTTTATTTTTATTTTTTTTTTTATTTTTGGGACAGAGAGAGACAGAGCATGAACGGGGGAGGGGCAGAGAGAGAGGGAGACACAGAATCGGAAACAGGCTCCAGGCTCCGAGCCATCGGCCCAGAGCCTGACGCGGGGCTCGAACTCACGGACCGCGAGATCGTGACCTGGCTGAAGTCGGAGGCCTAACCGACTGCGCCACCCAGGCGCCCCTCTTATCTTATTCTTGATCCTAGGTGGAAAGCTTTCAGTCTTCCAATTAACTATGTGGTGAATTTTTTTGTGGATGCCATACGTCAGATTGAGGAAGTTCCCTTATATTTCTAACTTGTTGGGAGATTTAAAAAAATCATGAATGGGTGTTAGGTTTTATCAAATTCTTTTTCTGACTACTGAGATGATATGCATTTCCTTCTTTTCCTATTAATATGATTTTTACGTGGATTGAATATCATATGTTGAAACAACCTTGAATAGCTGGGATAAATCCCACTTGGTCACAATGTATAGTCCTTTTTGTATAGCTGCATTTGGTTTGCTGGTATTTTGCTGAGAATTTTTGCGTCTATATTGATAACAGATACTGGTTTATAGTTTTCTTATGATGTCTTTGTCTGGTTTTGGTATTCGAGTAATACTGAACTCATAGAATGAATTTGGAAATGTTCTCTTCTATTTTGTGAAAGAATTTGTGAAGAGTTGGTGTTAATTTTTCAAATATTTGGTAGCATTCACCAATGAAGCCATCTGGTTTGGATCTTATCTCTGTGGGAAGGTTTTTGAATATTGATCAATCTTCCTTACTTTTTATAGACTTATTCAGATTTTCTTTTTCCTCTTGAGTCAGTTTTGATATTTTTGTCTTTCTAGGAATTTCTCCATTCCATCTAGTTTATCTAATTTGTTGATAAGTAATTATTCATAGTATTCCCATATAATCCCTTTTATTTCTGTAAGGTTGGCAAATTAACATCTCCAGATATATTCCTGATTTTAGTAGGTTGAGTCCTATCTCTTCTTTTGTTGGTCTAACAAAAGGCTTGCCAATTTTGTTAATCCTTTCAAAGACCAAACTTTTAGTTTTGTGATTTTTTCTATTGATTTTTTATTCTCTATTTAACTTATTTCCACACTAATCTTTATTATTCATTCCTTCTGCTTGCTTTGGGTTTAGTTTAGTCTCCTTTAGTTTGTTCTTTTTCTAGTTTTTAAGTTGGAAGTTTACATTTTTTGAGGTCTTTTTTCTTTTTTCTTTATTTATTTTTTAATGTTTATTTTTGAGAGAGAGACAAAATTCAAGTGGGGAGGGGCAGAGAAAGAGGGAGAGACACAGAATTTGAAGCAGGCTCCAGGCTCTGAGCTGTCAGCACAGAGCCCAATATGTGGCTCGAACTCACGAACAGTGAGATCACGACCTAAGCCAAAGTCAGGCGCTTAACTGACTGAGCCACCCAGGTGTCCCTCTTCTTTTTTAAATGTAGGCATTCACAGCAGTAAATTTCCCTATAATCATTGCCTTTCTGAGTGCCATAAATTTTGGTATTTTGTGTTTTCATTTTCATCTAAAATATTTTATAATTTTCCTTCTAATTTCTTCTTTGACTCGTTTATTTAAAGTGTGTTTTTAAATTTCCACCTATTTTTGACTTACCAAATTTCCTTCTATTATTTTATAATTTCATTAGAATTGAAATTACTTTGTTTAATTTCAATCCTTCTCACTTTATTGGTGCTTGTTTAATGACCTAACATATGGTGTATCCAGAGGAATGTGTCATGTACACCAAGGAAGAATATTTGTGTTGCTGTTGTTGTTGCGTGGAATGTTCAATAGATGACTGTTAAGTCTGTTTGTTTTTTTTAAGTCTATTTGTTTATAGTGCTGTCAAGTCTCCTATTTCCTTGTTGATCTTCTGCCTAGTTGTTCTAACCATTATTGAAAGGGTGTATTGAAGTCTCCAACAATTATTTTGAATTGTCTATTTTTCCCTTCAATTCTGTTCATTTTTGCTTCATATATTTTGATGATCTGTTATTAGGTACATAATGTTTATAATTATGTTATATCTTTTTACCATATTGAACATTTTATTAGTATGTAAGGTTCTTTATCTCTTAGAAACTTTTTTAAAAAATATTTTTAATGTTTATTTATTTTGAGAGAGAGAGGGAGAGCACATGAGCAAAGGGGGGAGGGGCAGAAAGAGGGAGAGAGAATTTCAAGAAGACTCTGTGCTGTTAGCGCAGAGTCCAACGTGGGGCTTGAACCCATGAAACCGCGAGATTGTGACCTGAGGCAAGATGAAGAGTCAGATGCTTAACCAACTGAGCCACCCACATGCCCCGAGAAACTTTTTGATTTAAAGTTTATTTTGTCTGATATTGTACAGTCACTTCAGCTCTTTTTGGTTCCTATTTGCATGGTATATCTTTTTACTTCTTTTTACTTTCAACCTTTTTTTGTTTTTGAATATAAAGTGGGTCTCTTACAGATAGTATATTGCTGGATCATGTGGGCTTTTTTCCCCCTTTTAAATCCATTCAACCAGTGTTTAACTTTAAATTGAAGAGTTTAATTGGTTTATAGTTAGTGTAATTATTGATAAGGTAGGAGTTATGTCTTTGATTTTGCTATTTTTGATATGTCTTATGTACTTTTTGTTATTATATTCCTCAATTATTGGCATTTTGTGTTAAATAAATATTTTCTAGTGTGTCATTATAATTTCCTTGTCATTTCTTTCACCATATAATTTTCAGTTAATTTTTAGTTGATTCTTGAGGGTCACAGTTAAGCTTGTGCTATTTCAACCCTCTAGATTTCAGTAAGGGCAATTACTCCCATGACATAAAGGCCTTGTTTCCTCTGTTTGTTGAATTTCAAGTTATAGGTTCTGAGTATAAACAAATATTCCTAGGGTACCAAGTGTTGTCTCCTTTGCTTGTTATTTCTCTGGTGTCTGGGATCTGACTATTGGCAACTCTTCACTGGAAAATAAGGCCTTGTCAACTTTTTTGTTAGATTCAATGTTTCTAAGGTTCTAAGGAAAAGCAATTTGTCATAGCAGCATGGCCTTGTTGCCTTTGCTTCTTGGATCAAACATCTGTAGGTTCTGAATATGAGCAACAACAGTGTCTTAGTTTGTTTGGGTTGTTGTAACAAAAATTCTCTGCTTGTATAAACTGTATGGCTTATAGACAACGGAAATTTATTTCTCATAGTCTAGGAGCTAGAAGTTGAAGACCAAGGTACTGTCAGATTCAATGTCTGGTGAGGGCCCATTTCCTCATGGTTGGCTGCCTTTTCACTGTGTCCTCACATGGTGGAAGGGGCTAGGGAGCTCTTTGGGGTCTCTTTTATTAGAGTACTAATCCCATTCATGAGGGCTCCAACCTTACAATCTAAGCAACTCCCAAAGGTCCCATGTCCCAATACCATCACATTTGGTAGTGGGAATACTTGGCTCATACTCAGAACCTGTAACTTGACTCAGCACACAGAGAAAACAGGGCCTTTATATTCTGGGAGTAATTGCTCTTACCAAAAACCTAGAGATTGAATTAATTTCAACATATGGATTTTGAGGGGACATCAACATTTAGTCTATACTTAACATGGATGGCTTCTTTTACTCTTTCAACTCTTCTTGCAAATCTCTGCATCTAGGATCTAATTCTGGACATGTATTCTTTGGGCAAGAAAGCCTTATCTCCTCTTTGTGTTAGATTCAGAATTTCTAGGTTCTGAGGTTGGGCAACTATACCCAGGACATCCAGACATTAAATCCTCTGTTTGGTAGAAAACAAATACAGTATTTATATTGTGATAATGGACAACTACTTCTTCTGGCCTTTTCCTCACTGCTTCCTCACTCAAAGATCCCCAGAACACGAATAAGTGGAACTACTCTTGGGGGCAATAGGCCTTACCCTCTTTACTTTTTATATCTCAGATCCCTAGGTTCCAAGCATGAGCAACAACTCCCACTACAATTAGGCGTTGTTCTCCCTTTGTTGGCTTATACATCTCTAGGTTCTGAATACGTGCACCTGGGGGCACCTGGGTGGCTCAGTCAGTTGAGCATCTGACTTTGGCTCAGGTCATGATCTCATGGTTCTTGGTTTGAGCCCTGCATCAGGCTCTGTGCTGACAGCTCAGAGCCTGGAGCCTGCTTCGGATTCTGTGTCTCCCTCTCTCTCTGCCCCTCCCCTGTTCACACTCTGTCTCTCTCTCAAAAATAAATAAACATTAAACAAAATTTTAAAAAATGAATATGTGCACCTGTTTCAAGAGTTCCAAAGCCATGTCTTCAGTTTGTTAGATCCCAAATTGGTAGGATTTGATTTATGGGTACTAATACTTCAGGGCACTAAGACCTCATTTCCTATAACTGTTAGATACAAGGGAGGCTAACTACTTTCAGAGCAACAAGGCTTTGTCCCTTCTGCTTGTTATACAACATTCTTTGTATTACAAGTATGTCCAACTTCTTGTCTCCTCTGCTTGTTGGATCCCAGGTCTTGGTTCCAAATATGGGAAATGACTTCCAGGTCAGCAAGGCCACTGCTTGTTGGATCAAACACCTCTAGGTTTCCAAGCCTCTATTTCCTGGGCTTTAAAACTTGTTCCCACTGCTTGTTAGGTCCAAGATGTGTAGTGTAAGTGCCTGACAATTAACTTTCTTTTTTTAACTGTAAGGGCCTGACATTAAGATTTTGACTGCTGAGGCATCCATTTCAAAACATATTGCTAGCTGTGTGATATAGTACGAGCTACACAACTAGATCAAGAGCTAGGCTGCTCTATTCATGAAGTTCCCCCTTTTAAAAAGCTCATGGTGGGGCGCCTGGGTGTCTCAGTCGGTTAAGCGTCCGACTTCAGCTCAGGTCACGATCTCGCGGTCCGTGAGTTTGAGCCCTGCGTTGGGCTCTGGGCTGATGGCTCAGAGCCTGGAGCCTGCTTCCGATTCTGTGTCTCCCTCTCTCTCTGCCCCTCCCCCGTTCATGCTCTGTCTCTCTCTGTCTCAAAAATAAATAAACGTTAAAAAAAAATTAAAAAAAAAAAAAAAGCTCATGGTGACCTAGATAACTAAGTAACCCTGCTTTTCCTTTCCCATGCTTTAATTCCTGCTCTTTGTTTTAAATTCACCAGCAAAGAATGAACTTGTGAAACGCTAGGCACCCTACCCTTGATCCCTATAAAGTCAGAACCCCAGGTCTATGCATACACACACATTCTCTCTCTCTCTCTACCTGTGAACTCACTATAAAGCCCTGGGCATGTAGTGTACCCTCTAGGACCTATGAATAATAACATAACTTTTTTTTTTTAACAAAGTTACCTGATTGTTGTTGCTGAAGCATGTTTTGCAATCACAATAAACACCACAAGGGTCTATCCAGCTACAACATTGGCTGCAGTTGGAGAAATGTCTGTGGGGGCTACCACAAGTAATATGGGCACAGGTGAGAGCCCCAAGTATTCCTAGCTGACAGTATTACTATACATAGGCTGAGACCAACACAAAACAAAATGTCTAGGATTCAAGTATAAGTGCATACTTTCTGGGCACCTAGACCTTGTACTATATACTTGTTGGATCCAAAGTCTCTAGGTTCAAAGTATAGAGAACTATTCACAGGTTATCCAGGGCTGGGCTGACCTCCTCTCTTGTTGGTACCAAAATCTAGGTTCACAGTAGAGGTACAAACCCCAGTATGCAAAGACCTGGTCTCTTCTGCTTGTTGGATCTTAGGCTTCTGGGTTACAAATATTGGCCATAATTTGACTCTAAGGCCTTGTGTGTTTTTGTTTAGCAAGACTTTAGGTTCCTAATGTGGGCTACTACTCTCAGCTTAACAAGGCCTATTCTGTTTTGCTTGTTGGATATCTAATGTCTGGGAACCAATTTGAGCAACAAGGCCTTGTGTCCTTTGCGTTGTATCCCAGGTCTCTATTCAAGTTTGAGAAAATACTCCCAGAAAACCAAGACCTGGTCAAATTTCTTTAGTAAAAATGAGCCTCTAGTTTCTGAGTATGAACCACTAATCTCCAAACATTAAAACTTAAAAAAAATCTGCTTATCGGATGCAAAGTGTCCAGAGTTTGAGTAAGAGAAACCATGTCCAAGGCATGAAAGTGTGTTTTATTCTCCTTGCTGGATCTCAGGTCTCTAGGTTCTGGGTATAGTCACTGGACTTTGAGGACATCATGCCTATTCTCTTCAGTTTATTGGATCCCAGGTAACTACATCTTGAACCTGGACAACTACACTCAGGACATTAGGAACTCATCTCCTTTCTTGATGGATTCTGGATATTTATGTTTGGAGTATGGGCTTATATTCTCAGGTTACCACATCTCCTCTGCTTGTTGAAATCCTGGTCTCTAAGTTCAGATTTTGAAGAACTATTCCCAGAGCACCAGAAAGGTGTTTCCTTTGCTATTTGTTTTCCAGGTCTCTAAGTCTTGAGTACATATACCTTCTAAAGCAGAGAACCTTGTCTCCTTGCTTGATGGTTCCTAGTTTTCCAGGAAGCGGCCAAGGAACTACTCCCAAGGCACAAAAGTCTTGTGTCCCCCACTTATTGGATTCTAGCTATCTATGTTTTGGGTTGGGGCAACTTCTTCCCAGGAAAAAGGTATCACATATTTTGCTTTTGGGACTCCAGGTCTCTAGATTCCAAAAATTGTTACATGCTTTCAGGGCACTAGATCGATTTTCCTCTGCTTGTTGGGTATCATATCTTTAAATTCTGATTATGGGCAAATAATCTCCAGGCACAGAGGCATAGGTTACTTTGCTTGTTGGAGTCTAAGTCTCCAGGATCTTAGAATGAGCAATAACACCAAGGGCACCCATGACTTTGTCTTTTTTCCTTAATAGACTTTCAATCTCAACGATCTGAGCATAAGCAACTGTTTCCAGGGCACAAAACCCCTGGCTACTCTGCTTGAAGGAATTCAGGCCTCCAGGTTCAGATTATGAGCAATGATTCCCAGGGCACCAAAGACTATATCCTCTGTGTGTTCTCTAATTTCTTCTAAGAATGAGAACCTACTCCTAGGGTATCAAAGCCTTGTCTCGTCTCCTTGATGGATCTCACTTCTATGATTCAGAAAACTCTTGCAAGGGCATCAAGTGGTCTCCTTTTTTGTCACATTGTGGATCTCTGAGCTGAGCATGGACAACAATTACCAGGGTACCAAGGTCTTGTGTCCGCCCCTTGTTGTGTTCCAGGTTTGTACATTTTCAATATTTCTTCCCCAAGCAAGAAAGTCTCATATGTTCTGTTTCGTGGATTCAAGGTCTCTAGAATCTGAGAGTTGGTAAGTACACTTAGGGCACAAAGTTCTCTGCTTGTTAGATCTTAGGTTCTGATCATGGGAAAATATCCTGGCAGAGGTATAGACCCCTCTGACTTTTGGATTCCCAGTATATATTCTGGGGCTTGACCACTACTCTTAGGGCTCTGAATCATTGTCTCCACTGTTTGATTTTATGAGCTGAGTTTCCAAATATAGGCACCTATTTTCAGGGCACTGAGACCTTGTCTCCTCTGGTTGGTGGAAATCAGTCTGCAGGTTCTGAGTATGGTCTACTATCTCTAGGCACAAAGGCCATGTCTCCTATCTTGGTTGGATCTCAGGTTCCTGTTCCAAGTAGGGATAACAATTACCAGGTCATTAAAGCTGTCTAAACTACTTGTCTGAATCTAGTTATTCAGCTTCAGATGATGAGAATCCCGTGTGTTCCACATAGGGTTAACTACCCCCAGGGTGTCAAGGTCCTGTCTCTTCTGTTTGTTGCATCCTTGGCCTCTATGTTCTGGCAATGAGTCTCTACTCCATGGGCAACAAGGCCACATTTCTTCGTAGATCTCAGACATCTAGGTGCTGAGTATGGCTGACTTCTTTAGGATTCACAGCCTTGTCTGCTTGTTGGGCTAGACTTAGGCTCCCAGCATAAGCAATTATTCTCTGTTGCAGGGAGTATGGCCGGAGTCGCAAAAGATGAGTCTGCAAACAAAGTGCAGTTAACTGAAGGTCCTCATACTCAAGTCAGAATGAGGCCCCAAAACCAGAATGAAGCTTCTTTTAATTAGGATAATTGCTAAAGACTATGTGCATAAAGTCAGCTGAGCAATCGTCTTAATCTAATGGTTTAGCTTTTCAAGGTTGAATTTTGAATTAATTGGTTTCTATAACACTAGGAAGGGTCAGGTGTGAAGGAGGATCCAGCCCTGGACAATGTTAATGGCTCTAGGCGTTCCTGCTAGCTGCAGCCACGTTCAGCTTGTAAACATGTCCTAAGGCCTTGCACATTCTCCAGCCCTTCCCTTTTGAAGTCTTTTCCTTTGATGCTTCTCTCCTGCATCTTCCACAATTCTCTGTGCTCCAAGTCTTGTCTCTCAGATTTGGATTCCCAGGTGTCTAAATTTCAAATATGGGCAACTACTTTCATGTCATAAACACTTTGTCACTCTATCATTGCTTTAGCTCTCATTTCTAAATATTCTTGAGATTTCTCAACTTGGCTATATTAAAAAAATTTTTTTTAACGTTTATTTATTTTTGAGACAGAGAGAGACAGAGCATGAACCGGGGGTGGGGGGGTCAGAGAGAGAGAGGGAGACACAGAATCTGAAACAGGTTCCAGGTTCTGAGCTGTCAGCACAGAGCCCGACACGGGGCTTGAACTCACGAACCGCGAGATCATGACCTGAGCCGAAGTTGGATGCTTAACCGACTGAGACACCCAGGCGCCCCTCAACTTGGCTATATTTAAAATGTAATATCATTTCCATTATGTCTAGGTGTTTGTTTTTTTTAATTTTTTTTTCAACGTTTTTTATTTATTTTTGGGACAGAGACAGACAGAGCACGAACGGGGGAGGGGCAGAGAGAGAGGGCGACACAGAATCGGAAACAGGCTCCAGGCTCCGAGCCATCAGCCCAGAGCCTGACGCGGGGCTCCAACTCACGGACCGCGAGATCGTGACCTGGCCGAAGTCGGACGCTCAACCGACGGCGCCACCCAGGCGCCCCTATGTCTAGGTGTTTTTAATGGTAGGGTTTTTTTTTTCCCTCGGAAAATCTATTCCATCATATTTTCAGTAATCAATTTTGCTAGTTAACTAAAATAAATGTTTACACTCCAATTTTTGTTCTGAAGTTTTATTAATTTTTAAGAATATAATTTTATGTTTGTATGTTTAGAAAATTAGAAAATACAGACAAGCATAACTAAGGGAATAATAACATCATTTTCCACTGTGCAAAGTTTATCATTATTAATCCCTGAGAATTACATTTCCAGATCTTTTCCTATGCATGCACACACATATACAGATACTCTTTTGCTAAAATGTTTCCATCCTATACATTATTTTGCAACTTGTTTTTTCTGCATCAGTGATATCCACCTATTCAATGTCAGTATTTATTCACTTTATTTATTTATTTATTTATTTATTTATTATATTTTAAAAAATGTTTTTTTAATTTTGAGAGAGAGAGAGAGAGAGAGAGAGAGAGAGCACGAGATGGGGAGGG
>NW_026058832.1:0-14255 GCF_023721935.1 Panthera uncia
TTTTTCATTTTGAACAAATGTGACGGAAGCAGATGTGGTGGCAGGGACAAGGAGGGCTGAGGCCAAGCCTTCCTGTTCTTCCCTGGTCCTTGCTGCCCCTCAGCGGCCCCTGGAGCTCCCCGGGGCCCTCCTGCCGCAGCCCCTCCCAGGGCGGGAGCCAGGGAATCGGGAGGTGAGGCCCCCACCCTGTCCTCACTGGAGAGCCGGTGGCCCTGTCTCTCAGCGCCAGCCCCAGCCTTCAGCTAGCCGGGACCCCGGACTACGAGGACTGGAGCTGCCGCCCTGGGGCACGTAGTGTGGCTGGAGGGAGGTGGGGGGGGGGGGCACGGGGACCTGAAGCTCTGGGCCCTCCTGCTCTCCTGGCCCCCTGGGTCCCAGCCCTTTTCTCTGGGGTTCACCCCCCCGCCCCGACTGAGACATTGGTAACCCCATCCCCTCCGTTGGCTGCTCTAGGACGGTGGTCTGGGAGGCCTGTGATCTGCCAGGGCAGGGGGTGGGGCTGGGAGGTGGTATCCCTGGAACCCAGGGGTTTGGGAGCTGGGTGAGACACCGAACCCTCAGCCCACCTGCTTGTGCAAGGGTCTGGGGCCCTCATGTCCTGCGATTCTGTTCTTCAGCTGGGGAAACCTGGCAGAGGGGGCTGAACCCCCACACCCCAGACATCTGTCCCCCACCCACCCCAGACATCTGGGACAGGGCCTCTGGCAGTGGGGGCAGGGGCTATTTATCTTATTTATTGTTTACTGTGGGAAAATACACACCATGTGAAGTTTAGTATCTTTACCATTTTTGAGGGCACAGTTCAGGGGCGTCAGGCACATTCACGCGGTCGTACAGCCGTCCCCCCGTCTGTCCCCAGAACGTGTTCATCTTCCCAGACTGGACTCTGCCCTGTTATACACAGACCCTCCCCTCCGACTTCTCCAGGGCCTCCTGTGAGTGGATCCTGTAGGACTTGTCCTTCTGTGACAGGCTCATCTGAGGACAGTGATCTCAAGGTTCATCCGTGTTGTAGCCTGTGTTGGGATTCCCTGCCTTTTATTTATTTATTTATTTATTTATTTTTTAAATTTTTTTTTTCAACGTTTTTTATTTATTTTTGGGACAGAGAGAGACAGAGCATGAACGGGGGAGGGGCAGAGAGAGAGGGAGACACAGAATCGGAAACAGGCTCCAGGCTCCGAGCCATCAGCCCAGAGCCCGACGCAGGGCTCGAACTCACGGACCGCGAGATCGTGACCTGGCTGAAGTCGGACGCTTAACCGACTGCGCCACCCAGGCGCCCCATTCCCTGCCTTTTAAAGAGCGGATGACGTTCCACGGTGTGGACGGACCCTGTTTTGTTTCCCCCCTCACCGGTCGGTCGACCCTTGGGTTGTGTCTCTCTCTGGCCCTCGGGACAATGCGGCCGTTCTCGTGGGTGTGCGAGGTCGTGTCCCTTCCAGGCTCCCCGGGTGGGGGCTGCTGAGACCCTGCCCCCTGTGCCAGCGCCCCCCAGCCCCGTCCCCCGTGCTGGCCCTGGCCCAGCTGAACTGCCCACCGGTCAGAGGACAGGGTGCACGGGTGGTGATTTTCCACCTCGACCTTGTGCAGAGGTTACAACGTCATGAAATGAGGGCAAGACGGGAGAGAATTTGTCAGAAAAGGTCTTTATTCGTCAAAGTAGACTTGCCTACTCTAGGTGTCCCTTCGGTTTGAAATTTGTTTTTGCCTGCCTGCGTGATTTAAAAGTCTGGGAGCACCGGGCAGCGGCCCCCAGCCCGGAGTGGGTGCACCGAGGGCGGAGGGAGACGGGGAGGAGAGACGTAGGGAGTGCCCCCGGGCGGTGGGCAGCTTTGGAAGCCGGAGCCGGGCAGGGTGCTGGCCCCGGGGGTGGGGGGTGGGGTCGGCCGGGAAGGCCGGGGTCCGTGGAGGGGGAGGTAAACGCACCCCGAACGTGGCGCTTCCTGTCTCCCCCCAGGGCCGGCTCCCGGGCCTCCGGGTCAAGTACGTCTTCCTGGTGTGGCTGGGCATCTTTGTGGGCAGCTGGCTGGTGTATGTGCACTACTCGACCTACGCGGAGCTCTGCCGCGGGCACGTCTGCCAGGTGGTTATCGTAAGTGTCGCCTCGTGGGCTGGCGCGGGGCCGGGGGCGGCATGCCCTGGACCCTCAAGACGCCAGCAGGGTGGGCTTTCAGGTGGGCCCAGGAGCGCCGTGCAAAGCCGTCTCTGGCTGGCTGCGGAAGAGACGGGGTGGCGGGGAGGGGGGGACCGTGGGGACGCCAGTGCAGGTGTGCAGGAGGGCACGGGCTGGCGGCTGGGCGCGTTCACAGAGGTCTGGGGGGAGGCCTTTCAGCAGGGAGACTGGGATGGACAGTGTGGGTGGCTTCGAGGGCCCCTCGCTAAGGGAGGCTGTGAGGCATGGTCCTCAGAGCCTCCCGTGGTGGGGGGGGGGGGGGGGGCACTGCCTGTGGCCTCAGGGAACGTGACGTGTGTGAGCCACTCATGAGCGTGTATGTTTGTGGGTGTGCGTGGGAGGGGAGGGGCGTGACGAGCTTGCGTGTGCTCATACACGTGAAGGCACGCAGACTCGTGTGTGCACGCCTAGCTCACGTCCTGCTTCTGTGGACACTCGGTGACTCGGGCGGGAGGTAGGGGCCGCGCCAGCCCACGGGGCACCGACAAGCCCCAGGCTCTTCTGACCCCCCTCGGCACACTGCCTGGCCTTCTCCCGGGCAGTCTGGAGCCCCTGGCGAGCGGGTGGCCAGGGTACTGCCGCCCCCTCGATGGGCCTGCAGGACCCACCCCGGAGCATCAGGAACTCGGGGCTCTGCACCTGCCCCACCGCAGCCGGGCAGCCTGGAAGATGAAGGTGGCCTTGTTTCCGGCGGTGGGGGGGTCCTGTGTGGGGCTGAAGCTGGCCACGGGAGGGCTCAGGCAGGCCAGCTCTGGCCCAGAGCCCCCAGGGGCCCCAACTGGGAAGGTCCAGACGTGGCAGTAGGGAGGGAGTGGGGGGTCCGGAGGTGGGAGAACCCATGTGATGGGGTTTTCAAGAGTGTTGGTTAAGCACCTCCTCAGGACAGGCCAACACCGGGCCCCGAGGACACGGTGTCCACGCTGGGGGAACGGCTTTCCCATTTCCTGCCTGTTCTCGGTGGCCTCCAGGAGCCAGGCCTGAGCTGGGCACCAGACACAGGGCTCTGCCCTCACGGTCCAGGGGGTCCACGGACACACAAGGGCAGACGGGGGGGGGGGGGGGGGGCTCGGGGGGGGGAGAGGCCCTGCTGTGTGGACAGCTCGGTGGGGCTGGGGAGGGCCAGGATGGGCCCGGGGAGCCAGGTGCAGGGCAGGCGACCTGGGGCCCTGGGAGGCCTGTGGTGAGGGTTGTGGGGGGATGCAGGGTGGCTGGGGTGAGGGTGGTGGGTGGGGCAGGGAGATCGGGCAGGAGGTGAGGGTTGGGGATCTGGCCTAGGGGTACAGGGAGCAGCCAACTAGAGGGTCTGCTGGGGGACCAGCAGGGGACTGCCCCTCTCCCAACAAGGGGGACTGTAGCTCCTCCATCCCCCCACTCTCCCCCAGGGTCTCTCGGCTGCTGAGCGCCTGGCCCTCAGTCCATGAGGACGTTTCTGCCTCGTGGGGGTATCTTCTGTCTCGCACAGGCCCCACAGCGTGTGCACGACCACGCGGCAGGGCCACGGGCAGGAGTTCGGGTCAGGTTCTCCGCGGCCTCTGGCTGTCTGGTCGGTACTAGCTTTGAGCCCCTGCCGCGGCCCGTGTGCAGGTGGGAAGCAGGCTGGGAGGCGAGGCGACACGCTGCCCCCTCAGCCTCTGTGGGAGCCCCTCCCCGGGCCCAGAGGGCAGTGCGCCCCCGCCCACCCACCTCCAAGGCTCTGCAGTTCCGTGGGGTTCTGGGGGGTCACACCCCTCGTGGCGGAGGGCGTCCCTACGAGGTGGGAGAATGGGATCTTCTTACTTTTCTTTTGCCATCTTGATGACGGC
This sequence comes from Panthera uncia, assembly GCF_023721935.1. Classification (NCBI taxonomy): domain Eukaryota; kingdom Metazoa; phylum Chordata; class Mammalia; order Carnivora; family Felidae; genus Panthera; species Panthera uncia. The sequence continues at coordinate 3,979 of NW_026058832.1, forward strand.
ATCGTTTGCGTGGCGCCGCGGCACGGACCCTCCTTCCTGGCTCCCCGAGCTGAGCCGCGGCCTCTGGGTTTTGTCCCCGGGCCTGCCCGCCCCCCCCCCCCCCCCCCTCCCCGCACTTTGGGCACCTCGCTCTCCTTCCTCCAAGCCCGGCTCGGCAAGGGCTTGGGCTCCATGGCAACGGTGAGGCACTTCCAGGAATGCACCCCACAAGCTCCAGTGCTGCAGATGGCCGCACCTCCCGCCGGGGGGGGGGGGGGGGGGCCGCACTCCGTCACCGCTGAGCTTTCCCACCCTCCTCAGGGTCAGCCCAGACCCCCGGGCTTCAGGGGGCCGCAAAGGAGGGGGCCCAACCTGGTCATCGCTGCGAGCCGCTGACTGGCTGTGGGTCTGGCTAAGCCCCGGGTGACGGACACGGGGAGGGGCCGCGCCAGTGCCCCCAGCTGGCCCCCAGGCTCCCTGTACGCCGCCCTCGGGGCAGAGGCGGGGCCCACGCCAGGGAGCAGCAGACTCCCAGACCTGGCAGGTGGGGGGCTGGGTGGCGGGGGGCAGCTCTCAGGCCGCGGTGAGCAGAGGCCCTTGCCAGCTGCTCCGGGCGGTGCCTGGGCCCTCCGCTGAGCCTCAGGTGTGGCCGGAGGCTGCAGTGGTGGTGCCCTCCCAGAGGGGGGTGTGGCTTGAGAACCAGGGGGCACCTGGCAGGTGTGGTGGGGCCTCGAGCTGCCCACCCGGGGTGCCCCACGTGGATGATGGGGTGAGGACTCGGCCTGGGGAGGGGCCCCGCCTCCTCAGGCGGCTCCCTGGTGTCCCCACCCGCAGTGTGACCAGTACCGCAAGGGCATCATCTCCGGCTCCATCTGCCAGGACTTGTGCAACTTGCACAAGGTGGAGTGGAGGGCCTGCCTCTCCTCTGTTCCCGGCCGGCAGGTAAGCCCAGCGGGGTCACAGGGGCGGGTGTGGGGCAGGCCCTCCGCTGTCATCCCCCCCCCCCCCCCCCGCCCCGACGTCTGCACAGAGGGCTCCTCTGGCCCCACCCAGGTATACAGCGGGCTGTGGCAGGGCAAGGAGGTGACCATCAAGTGTGGCATCGACGAGGGCCTCGACTCCAAGGCCAGGTCGGACGCGGCCCCCCGGCAGGAGCTGGTACTGTTTGACAAGCCCACACGGGGCACCTCGATTAAGGAGTTCCGAGAGATGACCCTCAGTTTTCTCAAGGTCAGTTGGCTCCTGCGAGTTGGGTGTGGAGTTGACCCCAGGAATGTGTGCACAGGGCAGGAGGCAGGCTGGGTCGGGGCCGTACCCACCAGACAGGGGTCTGGCTAACCTCGGCTGCAAGCAGACGCTTGCTCAGGGGGCCACCCCCTGGGTGCAGAGGACCCCTTCCCTGGCCCGGGGCATCTGTGGGGGGAGCAGGGAGCTGTGTGTGCATGGAAGGTGGGGGTGGGTGGGAGCAGATGAGAAGCCGCCGGCCCAGCACACCTCTCACCTGTGTGCCGAGGTGCCCACTCCCAAGCTCCCTGAGCACCAGTGGAGACCAGAAAGCCCCAGGAACAGCTCCTGGAGAAATGAAGGTGTGCCAGTGGCCAGGGAGGGCTCCCAGGAGGTGGTGAGAGGTCTTCCCACATCCCTGGGCCATCCCCTCCTGCTTGTGTGCGCTCGGACAGGCTCTCCCAAGCTGGCCGATGCACGGGGTCCCAGGGGCTGAACCAAGTAGGTCAAGGCTGGCGTCCTGCCAGCCTAGAAACCCACCATGAGGTCAAGCCCGCGGGCCCCGAAATGACTCGGTTTCCCTGTCCCTTGGTCTCCGATGTCAGGCGAACCTGGGGGACCTGCCGTCCCTGCCGGCGCTGGTCGGGCGGGTCCTGCTCATGGCGGACTTCAACAAGGACAGCAGGGTGTCCCTGGCGGAGGCCAAGTCAGTGTGGGCCCTGCTGCAGCGGAACGAGTTTCTGCTGCTGCTGTCCCTGCAGGAGGATCACGCCTCCAGGCTGCTGGGCTCCTGTGGGGACCTCTATGTCACCGAGGGCGTCCCACAAGGCTCCTGGCACGGGGCCGCTCTCCCACCCCTCCTGCGCCCGCTGCTGCCCTCCGCCCTGCACACGGCCCTCCAGCAGTGGCTGGGGCCCGCGTGGCCCTGGAGGGCCAAGATCGCCATCGGGCTCCTGGAGTTCGTGGAGGAGCTTTTCCACGGGGCCTACGGGACCTTCTACATGTGCGAGACCACGCTGGCCAACGTGGGCTACACGGCCAAGTACGACTTCAAGATGGCCGACCTGCAGCAGGTGGCGCCCGAGGCCGCCGTGCGCCGCTTCCTGCGGGGCCGCCACTGCGAGCACAGCGCGGACTGCACGTACGGCCGGGACTGCAGGGCCCCTTGCGACAAGCTCATGCGCCAGTGCAAGGGCGACCTCATCCAGCCCAACCTGGCCAAGGTGTGCGAGCTGCTGCGGGACTACCTGCTGCCCGGCGCCCCCGCCGACCTGCGCGAGGAGCTGGGCAAGCAGCTGCGCACCTGCACCACGCTGAGCGGGCTGGCCAGCCAGGTGGAGGCGCACCACTCCCTGGTGCTGAGCCACCTCAAGACCCTGCTCTGGAAGGAGATCTCCAACACCAAGTACTCCTGATGGCGCCGCCCTCCCGCCCACCAGGGGGCGCCCGGGGCCCTAGCGAGCCACTCCCCCCTCTTCACCCTGCCGGGCCAGCTCTGCCTGCCGAAGAGGCCCGGGCCAGGACCGAGGCAGGGAGGGGGCCTGGCCAAGCGGCCGGTCTGCACAGAAGCCCGGGAGGTGGTGTGGAGCCCTTCCCCCACCCCCCACCTTCCCAGCTCTCCAGACCCCACGACCAGACAGAGGGGCTGTTGAGCTGGACCGGGAGGCTGGGGTGGGGGCGGGGGAGCAGGACCGGAGTACCCGGAGCCTGACCACCAGGGGCTGAAGGACCCTCCCAAGGTTTTGTTACCTTTAAGGACTCGTGATGTAAATAAACAGCTTTTCTGTGAGTGCCCCGGAGTCCTTTACCCTGGACCCTAGACCGGCTGTCAGCCCCCCGGGCTCAGAAGTGGGGGCTGCGGACGGAAGACACGTGGCCCCCAGGGCCTAGCTGTGGGAAAAGGCCTCAGTGGGCATCGCGCTGGGGTCTCCTAGAGCCCAGCCACATCCTGGGGGGGGTGGCGGTGGGGGCAGGAGCGGTGGGGATGGGACCGAGACTGCTGAGGTTACGGCGCAACGGCAAAGGTGCTCTGGGAAGAAGCGTGGAGCCCAGCTCTGCGCGGCTACTGGCGAGCAGCCCATTTTCTGGCTCCAGACCACCCCTCCTGCGGTACCGGGCTCACAGAACACACTGGAGGAATTTGGTGGATTTCAGTGAACCCCAACGTGGAAAACCCACTATCTGGGAGAGTCTAGCATTTTCCCTGCCCCTCCCCAAAGAGAAGCTGCAGGAGCCTGGCACCACTCCCCGCCCCTCGGGGTCCCCACTGTTGAGGAGCCCAGGCCTGTGCAAGGAACGGAGAATCTGCAGGCTGCCACCTGCCCCACAGAAGGGGCAGGAGCCAGCCCCAGGGTGCGAGCAGGTGGCTCCCTCTCTCGTCCTGGGGTCACGGCTTCAAGACCTCTACAGAGTAATTGGGGACTGACTTGGCGAGCTGGGGTAAGCACACCTCCCTGCCCAGGTCACTGGGGACAACTCCCGAGGCCGTGGGCTTTTGCAGGCTGAACTCCAAGGGGTTATTTAAAACCCTGCCTGGGAAGTGACTCAGGAACTTGGGGCCGACACCCCAGCCCACGCCCTTCTCTAAATGTCACCCGGTCAAACAACCAGGTGGCAGCTCAGCGGAGCAAAGCCGCCCCACCCCCATACCCACCGGTGCGTGCGCCCACCCACCCCGTCGCCACGGGGCCTCCGCTAAGCAGAACGAGGAGAAGCCAAGTCGAGACGGCTTATTCAAGACCGATTTAGTCTCGAGTTTTGCCAACAGAGCAACAGTTTTATTGAAACATAAAAGCATTAAATCCTTCAGCTTACTTCACCACCGTTTGCTTAAAACCGTTCCCAATTCCGGCCGTCCTACCGCGTTTTCAGTGTTAGTTCTTAGCACCCGTGTTCTACCTTGGTTGAAGTAACTTCTCCCCGTCCGGACTTTCCTCCCTTGTGTGCGGGGGAAACAGTCCGCACGCGGCACAAGCAGCAGTTTAGAATCACGGACTCCGGGCAGTTCGAAACCTCTGCTGCCGAAGCCTTTGCTCCCCGCGGGACGCAGTGGCCGGGGAGGAAGAATGAGGACCCGAGACCCCCGCGCGGGGCGGCCTCCGAGCGGGGGCTCCTCCTCTGAAAGCAGAGGCGAGGCTCACCGCATCAAAAGTGGGGGCCCTGGCCCCCCGATGGATCTTGACCCCTTGTCTCTGCTCTCAATCACGTTTGCTTTTCTTGGAGTTTTTGCAGTCAGAGGGCGCTCAATTCACAGTTCAACGCTCCCCGCCTCGCCCCGCAGACCCACAACACAGGACCGCTTTCCAACACGCCAACACTCTGCACAAGCGTTTCAGAAAGCAATGCAAAATACCTTGCTACTTCTCTGCTTTGTATCAGGGAGTGTCTCACCCTGAACGGACGGCCTGGATCTCGCCTGGCTGGGCCGGCTGGGCTCTCCACCTGAAAACAAGGCAGGGCAGCCCTCGTCACAACCGCTACCCGAGTGCCGTTTACCAAGACCGCCCCCCTCCACTCGCCAGCGCGCTGGTCTGGAGGGTCATGCGTAGGGTTCTGGGTGGCACTGCGGCGTCTCCTTGGCAGGACAAAGCCAGGTGTGGCCCTCTGGTGTTCCCCCACCCGCCCTCCAGGCCCGCCTCCTGCTCTGCGGTCTCAAGGGCCCTTAGAGCAGGGTGTGGGGGCGCAGGGCTTAGAAGCCCCAGCCACTCGTAGCAGCCGGGAGTGCAAAACACACACGCCCAAAGGCCTCCAGAAAGCCCTCCCCAGACAGACCTACAGAACGATCGCTTCCAAGAGGGAGACCCTCTCCTGGTGAGTCCCAGTGGGCCAAAGGCCGGCCACATGCTCACCTCCATGCGCCCCCCCGTGACGAGGGTCCTCTCACACCCGAGAACCCGAAGAGCAAAGCGGCTGGTGCCCTGCTCAGCGTTCCCGGCTAGAAGCCCGGAGGCATGTTCGGCTACAAACCATTCTTAGTGCCCGCGGTTCTGAGCACTGAGCGTAGAAATAGCCGCTTCCTCTTTGCCCCAACGTCACAGGTGCAGCAGAGAAGCTGTGTCTGTGGTGCCGGGAGGCCCGGCGTCTGAGGGGCACAGCCACCCCCCCCCCCCGACCCCCAGCGAGGAGGCGGGGGGTAACACCTCACCTGGTGGGGCCAGCGTCTCCTCTCCACCTCGGTCTGGACGGTGACGGTGTTATTCTGGCCCACGTGCACAGGCTGGCAGTCCCCTTCCTTCCTGGATTAAGGAACAAATACCCTGACCCCCAAAAATCACCGTGTAAAGTTGGCCGCCATTATTACCGTTACCAAGTCAGACACCAGCCTCTACCTCTGCAGGACTGTGACAGCCGTCTGGCGAGGCGCGGGGCACGGAGGCGCTTTCGAGCGGTCTCTCGTCCTGCCCGTCACTCGTGTTTACAACCCCGGCTGCTACGGACGAGGTGATCCTTTTTAACTTTTCTGCGGTCACCTTTAGGAGCCCCAACGGGCAGCCCGCACTGGCGCCTTAGTGCCCGATGTAGCTGGGGGGACCGCAGTGCAGCCGGAGGGCCTTCCTTCCTGAGGGGTTGCTGCCCGCCCCCACTCCCCCCACCCCGAAAGCTACTAACCAACGGACCAGAAAGCCACAAACCAGGGGACGGGCCAGGAAACAGTGCCCTGCAATTCCTAAAACTGGAGAAAGCCAGGATGGCCGGCCTGTGCCACCGTCTCCGCATTGTCAGAACCCTGCAACTTGACCGCTTGAGTTTCTGGCTGTGCAGCGCATCCAACTTGCTGCAGGAGGCAGAGCACGCTGACGCTCTGACCCAGAGTCATTTGAAGCAGGTTAACGGTTAGGTGCCGGTGCTCGGTCTCCCCCGAAGGAAACTTCAGGTGCCTTCATTGTTTTCATCCCCTGGGACGGGGAACCCTCAGCCCTTCAGCAGGTCAGCCTACCTGAAATCCACTCACCTCTTCTGCTCATCTCTGCTTGTCAGCGACCCACTCCTACCTCCTGCTGTCAAAGGCCGGACCGCCTCACCAACCGAGGCCACCCAAGAGCTGCGACACAACGGAAGGGCTTTCACGCGAGGCTCCAGGGTGCCAGGAAGCACATCTACGATCTAGCTCCCCGTCCGTTGTCAGACTATTAATCATCCAGACGTTCTGCAGCCCGAACGCTGGGCGTAGACAAGCCTCCCTTCTCTCTGCCGCCGAATGACACAAATGTGACACAAACGCAGCCACACCTGCAACGCCTCTGGGGGCAGTGAGCTCTGTGCCAGGAACACCAGCAACTCAAGGGTTATTCCCCTGACCACGTGGACGGTGGACTGGCCCCGATCAGAAGACCACATCACACGTCGGGGCGGCCTTGTTCCAGCGCCTCCGTGTCGACTCACCTGAGACCCCAGGACGCCCTCCCAGGTGCTCGGTCTCTAGCGAACTCCCTAGAGAAAAAGGAAAGCAGCCCTTTCTAAAACCCCGGCGCACCCACAAGGAGCCACTTCTCGTGGGCTGTTCCGCTTGCATTCGGCGTCCAGAGACCCTGCCACCAGGCCTACGCGTGGCCAGGAACCCCCAAAACCCATTTACCGTCCCCCTCCCCGGTCCCCGCCTAACTCGAGTGTGGAAAACTAAGGTCACTGGCTGGCCGCGTATGGAGCCCGCGGACCAGGTCTAGGAATGCCTGCTCCCACCGGGCCCCCGGCTAAGCAGCGGCATTCACACCACCGCGCTTCGGAAGCCGCCTTTCGGCCACACCCGACCAGGGAATGAGGGACAGCCGACCCGCTTTTTAAAGCAAAAACAACGCGTGGCCAGAAGCGGGAGGCCACTTTCTACGGATCCCAACCCGCGAGGGAGGGCGGCGGGCGCTCAGCAAGGTCCGGACCCACCCGGCGCCTGGCCCGGGGCCCGCCGTCCCTCCCGCGGTCGGCCCGGCACCGGGGGCGCACGGCCGCAGCTCGGGTCACGGCTGGCGAGGCCCTGGCGGGGCGGCGGGCGCCCGGGGCTCCGGGAACCAGGCCGCACGCACCACGCGGAGACGCCGCCGCCACCCGGAAAGGACGCGCGCACGCGCGACGCGCCTTTTATAGTGCGTACGGCGGCCCGCGAGGGCCAAACCGCGCCGTCCCCAGCACGCCGCCGCAGCGCCCCCTAGCGGAGTCTTCCGGCCTCTGCTGCCGCCTGTCGCTCCCCGGGAGCCGTCCCCAGAGACAGCCGGGCCCCACCGGCTGGAGCTCCCACTCTCTGCCGGCGCCCCCGGCTCGGTCCGCTGCGGGCGGCAGCCCCGGGTCCTCCTCCTGGAGAGTGCGAGCCTGCGAAACGGAGATCCGGTGACCTACGTCCCGTGGCGGGGCAGGATTGCAGGAATCGATCTGTGCAAAGCACCTGTCCCGCACCCCGAGAGCGGCCCCGAACCTGGGGCCTCCTCTCTGCGAGGCTAGGCTGAGCCTCTGCCGGGCGGCGGGGGGTGGCCCTCAGGAGGATCCCCTGCGGGGAGCGCCGCCTTCACCCCCTCGGCGGGGGTCTCCTGGGCTCGGCCTCTCGCCGAGCGGGGCGGGGCCGCTAGGGCACAAGGCAGCGCCCCTCTGCTTCCTCCTGCACCTGGAAGCTTCCGGGGTCGGGTCGGGAAGGACCCTCCAGGGATTCATTAGCCTCCTGGTGCTTCTCCCCAGCTAACAAATTACCGCTAACTGGGGCCGATGGGGCGTGGCCTGTGGAGCCGGGGTCAAGTCAGGGTAAGTTACTGCTGAGGACTGAGGACAGATCCACGAAGAATGCTACCGTGCCCTGGGGGCAGAGTGGGGAGTCCCAGGGTGCCCCCAGACCTGGCCCGCCCCAGGCATGTCCATTTTTGCCGCAAGCTCGATTTGGCTGTGAGCGCTCTGGGCAGCTTTGGGGAAGGAAGTACACCCTCCCCGCTCCCCATTTACCTAACAGCCTGCGGGAGGCTCCGTCCCAGTGGGAGGGACCAGCCAACTCTAGCTGGAGGCCTAACTCTGAGGAAAAGAGGAGTTTCTCACGCTCTGGCCACTCGGATCCAGTGCTCCAGCACCCCGGCCCTGTGCCCGGCCGTCACACTCTGGTCCTCGAAGCAGCAGGCCACGCTGTTGACCTGGGTGACCGTGGCACTGACCGTGGGAGCCAGCTGCCCGTTTCCCTTTTTGTCCCACTGGGACCGGATGGAGCCCAGGTGGTGGCAGGGTGCCACCTTCTCAAACAGCATCTGGGGATCAGGGGGAGTGCCAGCAGGCCTTGCCACATCCCAGAGCTTGGCACCCATGGTCCCCCCAGTTCCAGGGAGGGTCCCTGCTCAGAGCTTGAGCTCAGGAAGCTGAAGACATACCTCAAGAGTAGGGGAAGCCCTGGGTTTGTTCCTGCCCACCGAGAACACCCCACACAGGATGACCGGGACCCCACACTGGCCGAAAGGGAAGCGGCATGCCACTTCCTCCAAGCACCAGAAGGCAGCTCCTACCGCCCCGCCTGGAGGGGGCAGGGCCATCCTTGCACCCCCCTCCCCACCAGTCCCCTGCTCAGCGGCACACTTCCTGTGGCAGCTGCACTGAGGGCTGCGTTTCTGTCTCCCATGTAGTCAGGTTCACATCAACTGCCTGATCGGTGCTGTGGCCTGAGAGCCTCTTGGGCAGATGCGAGGAAGGCGAGCCGTGGAGCCCCCTCTGTCCCCAAATGGGCCAGATCCCATCCAGCTTTACATCTGTTTTGCCTTCTGGAATGGTCGCAGCCCATCCGAGCGGATGCACGGGGAGTGTCCTGTCCACAGTCGGACGATAACCGAGGCCCCAGGGTTAACAACCTTGCCCAGGCCGCCCGGTTCGCAACGGTGGAGCCCGGACTGGGACCACGGAACGGCGGGTCTGGGCCGCCGATGCCAGAAGGAGGCTCCCCTGCGTCCCCGTATCCAGCTCAGGTGCTCGCTGCGTCCAGCAGCCTGGCTGGGAGGGGACCCCCGGCAGTGAGGCTTCTCTTCACTCACTCCGGTCTCTGCAGCCCCAGGAAAAGGCTGGAGGGCCTTTGCTGGTGGAGCTGGCTTTGGGCTGGCAGGTCACATCCTGGACACAGACAATGGGTCTTACAGGAGATGACCCCTAGGTCTCCCACTCCACACTTAGAGACCTCACACCCACTCTACTGCTCAACTCATTTCTCTCCCCAACGTGGACCAGAACCAAGGGTCCCATCACTGTTCCCAATCCCTTATGTCCACCACTGCTATGATGAACACCCCCAAAACAACACCTTTGAGAAACTGCGCCAGGGTTTCTCTGCTGATCCTGGGACCAGCTCTGCTGGGGGAGGGTCTGCGCCTGCGGCGTGGATGGGAGCTGCGCTCTGTTGTCCCAGAGAGGGGAGCCTGTCACACTTCTCGCTGGGGATCGGCTGGGGCCTCTGCTTCCTCACGTGTCACCTGGGCTGCCGGTCCCCAGACCAGAAACCTGCCCGTCTGAAGGTGACCACCGCTGCCTCCTTTGGGTTTCACTTGCCCGAGTCCCTCCCCGGGATGCCCCGCATCTCTGACGCCTGCTCCCATGGGGGTCGCCTCCCTTGGACTGGGACGGGTCTGGCCTCCATCCCGGGGAACACACTGGCTTTGGTGCATTATTTGGCACAGAGGCCTGTGGACCTTCTGGCCCTGGGTCGTGAGGGATGCTCTCCCGTCTGTGTTGTGACCGTCCAGCCTTATGCATCTCCCAGTTTGTGATTGGGCCACGGGAGGACCAGCCCTGTCCTGGCTGGCGTCAGGCTGTGGTGTCACAGCATGCACAGGGGTCTCCACCCCAAGACCATTGTCACCGAAGGGGCCTCCATATTCCCACCTAATCTTTAATCCATTGCGATTTCAATATCAAAGGAGAAAGAGTCTATTTCAAACGAACACAAAGTACGAAAATGAATCTTTCTCGTCTGAAAAGTTGCTTCAGACCCAAAGGTATCTCTGGCGAGATTCCACTTGAAGGAAACCTCCATAGTAGGTAATGGAACATGGAGAGAAAGCAGACTGGGGATTCGCAGGGGCTGGAGGGGCACGAATGGGGAGTGAGGGCTCCGGGTACACGGTGACCCTTGG